>NC_050516.1:2204771-2221459 GCF_002922805.2 Oryzias melastigma | reverse complement strand
CTGAACTAGACACTAGGAACAGATGAGGGTTTAGTGCATGTGCAGCAGAGCTGTTGATGGAAAGAAGATCATTCATTCAAACAGTGTGTTTGACTGAGATTTAAAAGGAGAAATACTCAGAAATGCAAAAACAAAATGATTGCTTATTCCATTTGTTCTCTTTCAGAAGAAAAATGACACACAGACATGTTAAAAATTCTAAAAACATGATTTTTATCGGACTGGGGCTTTTTATAGGCTTGGGAGGATTTTACACCGAAACCATTTTCTATCCCTAAACTTGCCCCCCCTGATATTCTGTTTGCACCCCCAATAGGGGCTGGCTAGATCCGGCCCTGCCCTCCATACCCACGAAAACGAGCGGGTCCTCAAGATCTGATGCCACAGAGTGAGACCGCCCCTTTCAGGAAGAGTATGCTCTGATATGAAACACTTTCATTTTAGATGCAGAATATCGTATATCCTCCAGTTGTGTCCTGTCTTCAATAAATTCAAGCTCAAACAGTTTACTTTAGATACGGGACTCCTTTGAGACCCCCCCATTGCCTACTGAGGGCAGATATATGGTACATGCATCCATCCTTGAAAAAAATGGCTATTTATTTTTGAGAGAAAAATGAATACACACTGCTGGCTCTAGAATGAAATCAAATGGGCGACAGCCACACGCAGCAGCAGGCAGAGCCTCAGGAATCGAGTTGTTTTTCTTCCGGGTAGGACAAAAACTGAAGAAAATAACTGGTAGTATTTCATAAATGTTTTTTTAGTGTTCCAAATGTGATCTATGATCATATATATGGATATAGTTCACTCTAAAAGGCTTAAGAAAATCATGGTATGACCCCTTAAATATCCAGACTACCCTGGTTCCCTGCCATCTCCATCTTACCACATTTCAAATGTGGTAAACTGTGTTTTTGTTAAAGATAAATTATTTTGGATTTCTGAGGTGGGGATGCATCAACTCAGTGGGAATTTAGCAAAAATGCTTGCAAAATACAGTTCATAAAAGCACACATGATCTGTGTAATTGACATTACATTGTTTTTTAAATGACTTGAAATGTGTGACGGAGCGGCTCCGTCCCTCCGTCTGAGTGAGCGCAGTGAGCACACGCACATACACACACACCTACACGCTGGCGCGCGCATCATGTCATAAACCAACTCTGCCGTTATCCAACCACATTATCTTGTAAAGTATCTTTCATTTCTTACAGTTTAGACCTCGGGTGCATACTTGGTCGTCGCTAGTTTCCGCATACACACACATACAAACATTTACTCACCGCGGCTCTGCAGCACGGCGTTTTAGCCACGCCCCCTTTTCCCCCACCTTCACTGACAGCCAAACCGAGGGATTTGTTTTTCCTGTTTATATAATTTTGATGTCAGTTTTGAGACAGCTGTTTCTAATTTAAATTGTTTGGTGTTTGTTTCTTTATTTTTTCATGTTATAGTTTAAATGGATTAATTGTATTTCAATACTGTTACTTAGAATCTGAAGTTAATAGAAGAACTTATTGAAATGGATTGTTTAAATGTAGTATTATGTGGAAGTTAATATTCTGAGTAAAATGCTTAATTAGGTGGGAGTGGCCAGAAGGAGTATAAATGGAGGTACTTCTCTCTCACAATGGCAGTGAGTAACTGAAAGAGAAACAGGCAGAAGAAGTGCCAGTCTGAGTTTTGAACACTGAAAGTCACCAGAGAAAAACTTGTTGGATTTATTTTGTGTCTGTCATTTTGCCCTCAACCCTGCTTTATTTTTGTAAAACCCAAAGACTTTATTAAAAAGAAAAACACAATGGAATCTCTCCTGGCTTGCCTCCTGTTTGGCTGATTTTTCCTGGACTCTTAAGAGAACCCCGCGACAAAATGACTTGAAACATTAACAGTAGGACTTGTGACTCGACTTGAGACTTGTTGGTCTTGACTTGTGACTCGACGTGGGACTTGAGTGCTTTTGACTTGGGACTTGACTCGGACTGGAGGACAAAGACTTGGGACTTGACTCGGACTTGCAAAACAATGACTTGGTCCCACCCCTGGCAAATAAAGCAGCTTCTTAAGACGGGCCATCATTTGGCAGAAGTGGAAATTCAGTCATACAGTAAACCCCCACTACTTCCCAACTGCTTCACTTAAACTCCATGTGAACCATTTACGGTGCAGGAAAAGATATAAAATGGAACCATTTTTCCAAGGCTTTGCTTCTGGCATCCCCCACCCAGCACAGCACCATAGCTAACTCGCACCTAAACTTTTTACCTCTCTGTTATAGGTCGGTCCTGTCCTAGATCTATAATGGAAGTAATGATTACATTACATTTCTCATCACTCTTGGTTGCCAGGTTAATACCCTGAAACCTGCGAGGAAGCGCTGGCAAAACGGCAGCGCCAAATCACTGTCAGGTTGGCTCCATGCGCTTGCTGGAGATCATAATCTCTGATTGAACATTTCAAGTGTCTCAAGGCAGGAAAAAAAAAAGAATTTGAAGGAGACTTGTGCGTTTGGATGAGACTGGCTGGAAAGCAGAAAAATAATTAAAACGATGGGTCTGTGGTTGGGTTTGAGGGCACAATCCAGCTGCTTCTCCCCCAACATTTTTATGTAATTGCTTGAATAAAAACTTTTCGACATGGTTTTCTGTCCTACAGAGGTAGAGAGGATAAGAGGGTAACTCCCGCTTTACGATGACAACCAATGACTTGAATCCACCCGTGTCCCAGCACTCGACTGCCATCTGCCCACTGGCTCAGTGTGGAGGGGTCAGCGCTGGGGCACATGAGCATCCAATTTTATGCTCTTTAAAATCTCTCCAAATACCAGCGCTCCTTCTCTCTATCACCCACAAACACACTGGCAGTGTAAGTGAAAACTGCTAATCAGCGTAGCAGGGTGCTCAATTTTAAAGCCAAAGGCTGAAGATGTCTGTCAGCTGGTCTGAAACCTGGGAGGAAATGAGGGGATGAGTTCGCCCGTGTGTTTTTCCTCATTGACCCTCTTAAAATTGACCAGGTTTGAAGGGTCAATCAGTCGTCCTCCGATCTTCTCTCTCATACTCCCTCGCTGCCGTTTGAAATACGAACACAGAAAAAAGGTTGAGCACATCAAAGGCTTCTCTCGCTCTGCGTCTTTCTCTCTCTATCTCACATCATCTCACTGTGCCTCTGTGATGTTTGCATGACTGAGCGTGTGCATAGAAAGCTGCCGCGCATGTATGTGCATCTATGCACAGACAACTGGAGAGGAGGACCAGTGTGCTGCCCCCGGGGTTCAGGCCTGATCAAAGCAGAGTCTGTCAGTTTGCAGGTACACAAACAGCCAGCCTGTAGACACACACATATGCACACACACACACAACATAGAGAGCTCAGAGGAAGAGATGCTAAAACAGAGCCGGAGAGGGAGGTTGGAGTAAGATCAGAAAGCATAATTCTGTCTCAAATCGGGGTTATGTGGAGGTCAGAAAGCCTCAGTGAGCACCATTTTTCACTCATCTCTGTATGCCAGAGCAAGTCAGAGGAGGAGAGGACTGATTTAAGGGTTGGAGGTTTCCTGCAGAGAAAAGGTGCAAGCTGCTGCTCCACTAAGAAGACTACAAGACTTTCATATGCTGGCCTCAAAATTAAACCCAGGTTAGCATTTGAAAAACTCAGCCTTTTGCAGATAGCCACTGCATAATTTTCAATTTAACGGTCATTTAGCTTTGATCCTAGAATTTTATTAAGCCTAGTTGGAACTGTGGAATGTCTTAGAAGTCCATAGAGCAGAAACAACAGGCGGAGCTTAATGATACTTAAGTTATACATCATGACATAAAAAGAAGGGTTGGTAGAATCACAAATCTTTTCAAGTGGTAACAGTTTTGTGGGAGACAGTACACCTATAAAGTCAATAGTAAATGTACGTGTTTATGGCAATAACACTTAAATGGAGTCCATGCTATTACTAAGAAAGTAATATTATATTCACCTCCTGTAGGTTTTACTGGTAGCTTGTCCCAATTTTGTCTGCCTCAGTTCACAGAGTGGGAGGTGTGTGCTGGGTTGGAGGACTTTATTTTCTTAAAGACCCACACAATCATCTTTTCATCTATTTTCATGGTGTTTCCAGTGGTCTTCTAATTATGATGATGCCATTTTTGGTCAAAATCGAAACACCTTTGTCTTTTTCTTGGACATTGTTTCTCCAGAGCGGCAGGAGTTTATCAGAAATTCACCTTTGAATTGTGAGCGGGAGCAACCCCACCTCCCTTTCCCATCGCCAATCACTGAGCTATCTAGCTTTGCAATCTCCTGCTAGCTTACACCCCCATCCTGACAGTACAAAACAAAAATATCTAACAGTATTGGAGCTATCCAGCTGTACAGTTTTGAGCCAGATGCTAGCTCGGACGAGGGAAACAAGGACGTTCATGGATCTGTTTGCCTGCAAGTGGTTGCATCTTAATGGAGCAGAGCAGGGAGCTTGTGGCCCACCCTTTGAATTTTCTACTTCAAAACATGTTTTCATTCTAACTGATTTTTTTTTCATTTCCTCCTCATTCATAACCATTTGAATAAAGACATTTTCAGGAATCAATTTTAAGCTTACATTTCTTGATATATGTCGTCCATCACGAGAAAAATGCTAGAAGAACATGTTAAAAAGACAATTTTCTTTGGAGTGGGTGCTTAAATAATGTACTTGTGTTACTGGTTTGCAGGATTTTCTGTTACCAGGTATTGAAAAGGTCTATATAAGCTCAATTTGATTATAATGTTGGAAAAAAGGTACCTTTAAAATGTCAAAATTATAACAATTATAACAGTTGACTTAATTCTGCTCAAACATCTAAACAAATTAAGTGATAAAAGAAAAATGCATTTTATATATTTGTGTTAGGATGCTAATTAGCTAAAAAAAAATGGTTGTGTCTGAATTCCTTCACTACTCACAACTACTCACAATATGTACAATTCCAAAATCCAGTGCCCTAGATGACTCTGTGAAAAACCCTTATGGTACAAAAGCCATAACGTTAATAAATAAAAAAAAGGCATGTGACATTGGGCTGAAAACATCATGTTTGTGTGTTAAATACCTCACTACTTCCTTAATAAATACGATGGCAGAAGCCAATTTACAAAACTAAAAGTGAACTGAAATATTTAAGACGTGTTTAAACTAATATTTTTCTGTAATCTGCAGTTATTGTGCTGTTAGTCTACTTTTACATCTTGTATTCAGCATTCAAGTGTATTCAGAATGGAAAAGTCCATTGGTCCAAACCGAGTCTGCTTAATTTGGTGAATCCTGAACCTTTTTTGGTCTGTGTTTAGACTGCTGTCAGGCAGACATTTCTGCTCCAAACCAGAGCTTGGAATATTATTCCAGAATAAATCAACTTAAACCTTAAATAACTTTCAATATTTTACTCTCCATAAAAATATATTTTGTCAAAATTGTACAAGTTACTAATAAGCGCAAGATAATCTCGGGCCATTAATAACAATAAAATAAAATGATCTGGAGGGGCGGATCTGGCTCCTGCGCCTTGACTTTCACATGTGGCCCAGAGAGATAAGTACAAGACCAGGGTCTGTTTGGGTGTACTAAACTGAAAACTTATTCCAGTTTATTGGAGAAAACAAACTCTGGTTAACTTAAAGCAGACCAAATGTGTCCAGTCTGAATATACCCTTAAATTTGAACTGAGGAAGTCAGTCTTGATATTCTTACTGTTGCATTCACAGGCAGGCATGCTTTTCAGAATATAATCTTATCTAAAGCACGGTCTTCATTCAGAATGTGTCGCGCATGCCAGCCATTCTCTGCCTCTTCATCTTTTGTCTTCATCTTTTTGCGTCCTGTGTCCCATCAGTGATTCACAGACTCAGCCGTTGGCTCCAGTGTCATTGCAGCCTCATCTTCAAGAGCGACAATAGCAAGTCAATACTTCTGAAGAGTCACGTGCCGCCACTTTGCTCAGACTCTCAAACATCGCATTGGCAGAGGCTCTGAAAGGTTGTTTAGATGAACAAAAGCCTCCAGCATTCAGAGCACGCAGCTGACGTCTGCATCTCTGAGGGGGGGAAAGTGGAAGAAAAAAATGTACGTTCGGAAACCAGAGGGGGGAAACATAGCACGTCAATTGGACGGGAAAATGAGAAAGTTTGTCCCTAACGCCCCTGCCAGAATGAACGATTAAGATATCTAATATGATTTTTACAGCTGTGGGGCAGGCGGACTGATAACGGCTCGATAAGGCCTCTCTCCTCGCTCATCCACTCGCGCTAATTAGCTTCTTTTCTTTTGGGGCGGCTGGGAGGATGGGGGTATCTATTTTAAAAAGCTTTGAAAGAAGAAAGAGACACCTGCATCAATCATAATTATTTTGCTCATACTAAAATTAGCTAAAGAGAGGAGGAAGAGCGTCTGCTTTAGAAAGGAGCGACGCAGGAAGAATGAGTTAAGGGAGGTCGGTGTGAAGGAGAAAGAGATGGCGCACGTTTGTTGAAGAAAGAGGGGGAAATCGATAAATATCACTCCGACTGATTGGACCCAATTAGAGACATAGAGAGGCATTCTGGAAGAGACTGGCTGGAATTGAGTTGGCCAAGTTGTCAGAGCCAATTAGAGCGTTGTAATATTGGAGCAAAGAGAAAACACACAGATTAGATCAAGTTTTGCGCCAAGGCGTGAAACACCCTCCATGTGTGTGTCAGAGTAACGATGCTTCTGGGGAAGTACGGCCAAGTGCGTGTGATAAAGTATACAAAAACAATGATAATCACAGCAGCTCATCTTTGCTGCACTTGGCCAACACTCCAGCTGTCAGCTGCTGGCCGTACAGCTGTGCAGATCTCCAAACACGCCTTCAAGGGCATCTCTGACTTGTAGTGGGTTGTCTTGCATCTTCATCTCTTCGCATGTGTGCGTACGAGGGCTTAAATTATGGGTTTGATTCTGTGATTGCGCCATAAAGTTTGAGCATGAGCAGATTGTAGAATGATGCAAGTGAGGATTAACATTTTAAGAAAACTACAGGTGGGAGAGGGAAACCTGAAACTCTTGGCAAAAAAAGTTAAACCAAATACAAAAAAAAGTGTGGGTCTTATTTCAACAATTGTTGACAATTTTAAATATAATGCACAAGTGTCAAACTCCAGACCTCAAGGGCTAGTGTCCTACATGTTTTCCAGAAATCCTGTCTTATCTGCTGCTGATTACCTGGATCAGGTGTGTTCAGCCAATAAGGAGCTTGAACAGCAGCAGGTTGGTTGGAAAACATGTGGGACACCCCTGATATAAGGTATAAATAAAGTTGATTTATTTGTTCAAAACTTTACACCTATCATTGTGGAGGTTTGGTTGATGTCATTAAGGAGGGTCTACCTTCCTTCCATGAACTCTGGGTTGTTACATCACCTCACACGCCACTATCAATCAGGTCTTCAGTTTTCTAGCACAGGAGTCTGCAACCTGCCGCTCTGGAGCCACATATGGCCCCTCAATTGTGGCTCTCTGGTTAAAGGAAAATTAAACATTTTTAAAAAGTACAACAGTAAAAAGTAAGTATGCATAAAGTAAGAATAAAAAAAAACTTGATTTAACTCATTTACAAACAGTTGAAGGACATTACGTATCAAAAGCTTTTTGACAGGTTTTTGAGAGCCTGATTTTCAATTTTTTAAACAAATGAAAGGATTTGAACTGCTTGTGAAAAAATTGTCACTGAATTGGCTCTGATTTAGTTCATAAGATTTGCAAATATTTGTGTAAAAATGTTAAATCTAAGGATTTGCTGCATTGAGATGATCCATGTGACACAGAGGATCATCTTTTATTTTGAAAGGAAATCATGTGAAATCTCTGACAAAATTATAAACCATTTAATATTTTGAAAAAAAAGAGCTTCCTTTTATCTTGCCATAAAATAGTTTTTTAGTTATCCTAATATTGACACTAATATAGAAACAAATCAGAGTCTTATTTTCCTGAAAAGTGAAAAAGGCTTTGCGGCTCCTGTTGGGATGTTGTCAGTGAGAAATTGATCTTAAAGGCTGTTTAAATTGAAGGTTGCAGACCCCTGACCAAGCCAATCACAATCATATTTTTTCACTATTATGCAGCATTCACACCGGCCCAGGTGGTGGGTTCATGAACGCACATCCACCCTGTGGTGTTCACGCCAGATAAACAAGAAGGGGATTCTAATTCTTTTGTTTTTCACTGTTTACTAGCGCTCGTTCACCGCCTACAGTGGAATGAGGCTTGTTGCGAGATGTCAATTCAATCGAGATGCCAATTCATCATTTCAAATTAATAGTTTTTCTTTCTTGATCATGTTCACAACAGTTGGTAATTCCATGTTTTAGAAAGAATCCTACTTACACGTCACTATCAGGTCTGAGTCCTTCATTGTTCACCAATTAAGCGTCAAGAAATTCAACCGGTTGAACTTCCAGCTCACAATCAATCAACGCCTGATTTACCTAGTGTCTGTAACTGGACTTCAAAACTTGTGTTAAACGCGGAAGCCCAAAATTCAGATTGATGTGCTTTTAGATGGACTTTTCTTTGAAACTGGCTGGTTGAACGGTCCATGGAAATGCAGCTTAAGTCATCAATGGTTGTCTCTTTGCATTCTAGATTGGGGATTGGCAAATCCAGACACAGCGGCCCTCGAGGATTGGAGTTGTGTATCTCTGATCTAGATGGTTCACCAGCCCCACCCTGTCCTCGATGCTTTGGAATAGTCTGTTTCTTAACAACCATCAGTTTCTAGACTCTGGGGTTTATTCATCTAGGGTTTGAGTTTAAGATTATAAGTACACAAGACATCATCATTCAGAGTCTAACTTCTAAAGGTAACATTTCAAAAAGTTACATAGTTAAAAAATACATGCTTTTTTTTAATCTGTCTCTTGGAATCGGGTAAGAATGTTTATCTGTCATAACCAGCAAAGGTCACAGGAAGGAAAAACACAACTAAAACCTCTGCATTTTGTCAAGAATGTTGAGATTCATCAAGTTTACACCCAAATTTTAACACCACAATCACATTCCTTCAAGACTTAGCCCTCGCACAATTAGAGAACTGGGACAGCACTTCTCATGCACTTATATGACTGAGGGGGAGGGCTAAGCCAAATGACCAAGGGACACTTTTTGACAGTCAATTTTAATTGAGTTGTCTCTCTAAAAAATGAAAAAAAAGATTACCGTACTTAAGCTTAAAATGTAGTTTTCAATCGTTGCTCTTTAATTGTAATCTAATTCTTTAATTTACTTATTCCAATTCTTCTGGTATATGGTATATGGTTGTCTCTTAAGTGCCCCCTCAGGGTGCTGCAAAGCACTGTTGGCATTATGTCAGACATTTTCTTTATATTTTTTTTTCTTTATTATTTTACAATAATTGAAAGTAATGATGTCACACATCAATGCGGTGATTAAAAAGATTGTAAGTAGTCGGCATGCTGAAAAAAAATCTGCAAAGAGTATATCGTGCCAACATGTTGTGAAACAGAAATGGTATCTTTCACATATTGTTCCATTTTGTAGTACCTTCTGAAATGGGGGGGCGAGCAACATCCCTGCCTCAATTCTGGCTTTGAGATTGGCTGCTCCAGAAATGATTGACTGCATTTGTCATGACAGCAGAACACGAGTTAAATGTTCAGGAGGAGGATTTCTCAGCTGCCAAAAGCTGAAGGAGCCTAAAGCTGGGATCAATAAGCTAAAGGTTCATGTAAAAAAAAGAAATCTTCCTGTTACCTGTTCAGTTTTTACATCAAACTTGTTGCACATTTTTTCATAAGCTAAATTAAAAGGGTTGAGATGTTTATAACAAGTTTGTATCTATTGAATTTCTACCTAATTGTTAGAGTTTGCTCTGCAGGATATATGTATTTTTACGTCAAAAATGGATAGAAAGTATAATTAAAAATGCATTATAAGATTACCTAAGGATGTTTGAAAACATGTGACCTGATTATTTCTATGTTTTCACTAGTGGTAAAAAGGCTTATTTAATCCCATTAATAAGTAAATGTTGCATCATATAATGTATTATTTTAAGATTCTATATTTAAGTTAGTTTTCAGTGGGTACTACATTAAGAATGAACAACTGTTTATGTATATGTATTTTTATTTATATATACCTATGTAAAAGATCATCCTCATTTTTCCTTGTTTGATAAATTTTTATTTAATTTGGTTGATTTAGTAATAGGGTAAGATAATATAAGTGTTCTTCTTTCTGCTCCTTTTCATTTATTAACTGTTTTATGTTGATATAGTATTATTTGATGATATATTTTCTTACTAAATGAAATAAAATAAAATAAAAAAACAAGATGAAGACAGTTTGCTTTAAAGAACATAAACATGGACATAGAAAATGTACAAATATAACAGTATATACACATATAATTGTATTAACACAAAAAAACCATAAAAAGCAATGTTTTAATTTTTTAAAGATGTTAAAAATGGTGTCAAGTTTTAAAATGTTTTTTTTTTTATCTTTCATTAATTAATAAATTAATTTATTTTTAAAATAATTGTTTTGACTGAATAATTGTCTAAATGTAATAGTTTTTGAAACATTGTGAATTAGTAATTATGCTTGTCATGTTGCTCTTTGACATATATTCTTATTTCCCAAGATCTGTATATTTCATACTTTCCTTTCAAGCTGGAATTAAACCGAATGGATAGAGATCAGTAACCTGGAGACATTTTGTTTTATAGATAAATATGACCGAATAAAAATTAGTTTAAACTTCCAGAACATCCCTCTGAAGGTTATGTAACTTATTGATGTTTTCCAACTCCTTTTTGCATCAATGATGCCCATAAGTGACACAAAATAAAAGAAAATCCTCAATTAGCCAAACACCTGTACTCTAAACGATAAGCTAAAATATGAAAAAGAAGGAAATACAACTGCAAGCCTCTCCATCTCTCTTCAGAGCCTCAGAGTTTGTGCTGAGCTGCCAGCGCTGTGGAAACAGTTGTTTCTTGGACCAGATCTCCAATCAAAGGGGATTGATTCCTCTGACCTTGTTGGGATCAAAGCGATGGTCGTGTGCAGCGGCGCCTCGCACCACGCAAACACTGGTAATGATGATGAGGAATCGATAGGTGATTACAAGGATTCCAGCCGAGATTGAGTCAAGTGTAATGCAGACAAAAGGAGTGCGATGGAGAAGAAAGTAAAGCGTCCTGCAAACTTAGCTCGCCACGTCCAGTTGAGAACAATTAAAATCAGAGTGGATGTTTGCACAAAGACAAAATATTCACTCTGAACTGGTTGGGAACGTCTCAGTGTTGCTAAAAACAAACCCGACAGAAAGTTTTGAAGCCAAATCCTTTAGTTTTTATTAATCTTTTGTATTTATAAAAGACCTGAGCTAATCTTTATACGTTTGAAATTATTTCTTTTTTCACTTGTAATTATTCTGAAAGCTGTTAATGCTCAAAATTAATATGCATAGAGCTTTCTGGATTTAGTATACATCAGTGAAAGTAATTATAGATGTGTTTCTCTTTTTTCATGCCCAGCAGCTCAAATCTGATGGTGGAGATGCTGCGCAGTGAGAAGACAAACACTGCCTTCTTCAGGCCGACTGCCGCAGCTGGAGCCGAGCTGGCTGGTTGGCATTCACGCTCCACGGTGATCCGTCTGAACGTCAGTCTGCTACTTCTGGCTGTTGTGTTGAAACAAATGTTTTCTACATTTGAGCAGGAGTGAAAGGTCAGAGGACATGAAGAAAGGTGGGACGCAAATATCCCACAATCCTAAAGGTGTTATAAAAACTTACCAACATTTTATTTTGAAAAATGTTTACTGTAAAAAGAACAAGAAGCTCTTTATTCAGAAAATTATCAAGATGACTGAGGACTTAAACGGGTGTAGCTTTTTCCACATGGAAGTTAAAGTAGCTGCTTCGAAAAGGTGTGTTGTTGTGCAGTATTTACAGGAATGTTTGTTTTTCGCCTTTTCTCACAGTGAAAAATTTGTTTAAGCTTATGTTTAAACTGCCATTAAAATATGTTCTCGTTGTTGTTTATGACAAAAGTTTAACTAGATAGTGGACATTTAAATAATAACCAAAATAAAAAAAAATCTAGATGTTCTCATTTATTATTCAATAACTTGTTAACTTTAATGTACTTGTAATTGAAAACACAGTTTTTTTCTCGTTAGATCCCTGCAGCTCTGAATCAGAGGTCTCTGGCGCCCTCTGTGGGCATTTTGACAGCAACTGCAGCTCTTAAGTTTTTTTCCGGTGGCCAGTTGTTTTCTAAATGTTTGTTCCTTCCACTCAGTATCTGATTGTCTTTATACACATCAGATAGCATCTATGCCAAAATGTTTACTACATAAATATTTTTAATTCAATTAAACAATTCTTTCTTGTTTTATATACAATTTCCATAAAAATGTGAGGATGTTTGAGGAATGTATGTTTATGCAGCTTGAACTGTTGCTTCTGGATTAGAACTTCTGGTGTCCCCTGCAGTACGGGTCCCCATGGGTCACAATTCTACCTGCAGCAGCTGGATCAGCTGGAAATGGGGAGAGCACCAACCTTATGCCTACACTGAAATGGAAACATTTCAATGTTTAGGTAGTAAATGGATATCTGGAATAGTGCAATAGTGTAAATATGCATTTTCTAATGAATGTTTTGAATGTGTTCTTGTGGTATTTTTCTCATGATGGAAGACATATATCAAGAAAATTAAGCTCAAAACTCAAATTCTGAGTATTTCTTTTTTCAAACTGTTGTTAATTAGGAGGAGACGAAAAAATATACAGTTTGAAAAAATAAAAGCATATTTTTAATGTTGAAAATATGCTTCCTGCTCCGCTCCTTTCCAATGTATGCAATTGCTGACAACTAGCTCCATCTTCGTCTTTCTCCAATATTGCTCACCATTTTCGTAGCATCGGTAATGTTAGGTTTTGGGTGTGAGGGGCTGTAAGCTAGTGGAATAATGTGTAAACAGAGAGTACTGAGTTATAAGTGGCAGGAAGTGGGGGCAGGCTTTCTCCTTGATGAATATCTACTATAATTATATCTTGGAAATATTATTGTTATTTTTTATTTATTTTGGCTAATTAAAAGACCACAGGAAATGCTTTTAAAACAGATCAAAAGATGACCGGAATGGGCCTGTAAGTACTGCACGTACTTTAACATGTTCAAGAAATGACAGTTTTTATTATTTACTTCTTCCAGGAATCACAATGCTGTGAGAAAGTGAGTAAAACTTCTTGGAGGTGTTTGGGTATAGTCAGAGAGTCAGCTGGCAGGCAGGCGGAGGAATTCATCGGCCTCAGCTAGGGAGCGGAAACGAGCCTGCAGCTCTGTTTTAATGATGATAATAACAAACTCAGAATCAACGCAGCATTCCTTTAGAAAAAATACTCCTCTAGTTTCTCATCACTGATCTCTCAGAAAGGCAGAAACTATTCAGCCTCAGCTGATGGTGTCTTTTAAATCATAACAAACAAATGCAATCATTTCTGTTTCACCAAAAGTGGTTATTACAAAGTATTGTCACTTCAAAACAAATTTGATTTATAAAGGTTTTGTGCTTCTGAGATAGTTTGTTGTGTGTTTACAGTTGCAGCAGCATAAAAAAATAATGTCTACTATCCCTGGAAGCCACCATTTGTGAGTTTTAATCAAATGCATGTGTGAGAAATCAATCCTCCACTGCTGACAGAAGCAAAACACATTCCTGTGTTTACTGTAATTGTCTGGTTTCTGCTTCTCTGAAACAGTTACTCCACAAACCCAGTTCAACATGACTGGGAGAGTTCAGTTTTGTGATTCATCAGAAGCAGGTCTCATGTTGGCACATTTTAAACTTTACTGTTTCTGTGTCCGTACACGGAGTTCCAGCAGGCGTCCATGTGCTGCTTTGCACGACAGTCTCAAACTGTGTGAATGGCTCCCAGGCTGTAAAGTGACAGGTAAATGTCCGTGCACCCCTCAATGTCAGGTGCATGTGAGATTTCACGTCCACGCTCTGCTTTCACCCCTGCAGTCCTTAGGGAGCGTCTGCTCAGACGGCCTTTTCTGGATTTTGCATACGAACTCCTGGACAGTCTGTTCCAGGTGCCAGCTCCATCAAAGGATTGTGTTTTTGCAGGGTAGTAAATGAAGAGTAAATTCTGTAGGTTTTTTTTTCTTTAAGGGAATTCTCTGAAAAAAAATTGTAAAAACAAGGAAGTTTCTTTTAAACTGGTCAGGAATGCGAAGTCCGTGTGACTCCTGTCTACCAATCTAGTCAGACACTTCCTTGTTTCTCACGAGTCTGAGATGAGCAGGTCTCTTCAGCAGAAGACTTTAATCAACATGTTCTCTACTGAGCTTCTTCTACAGGTTTTAAGAAATGTGTTTCTTTTTTTATGACGCATGCTCCTTTTTTGTGTTGAGCACAGGTGAACTCATTAAAACTTCTGCACGTGCTCATTAGCAGCTACTGCAAATGCAGCAACATTCACAATTCTGCACCTGTTATAGTTTTTGACTGGGGATTGAGGAATTGTTTTTGTGTGTATTATTCAATCCTTAATTTTAGATGTAAAAGATCTTCAATATTAAAGTATTGCAGTTATAGAATTACTATTATTATTATTGGATTTGGTTATTTTTAACTATAACTATTTTTTACTGCTCTAAATTTTTCCAGATATTTGCATAAAATAGTTTGTTTTATTTAAGACAAGGACAGGATATACTCATATAAATTTAAAAATGCAAATATATAAGATTATAGCCTCCTTGTTGTGTAGAAGATGTAGACTAAGTGAGTAAATGGACATTTTTATTTTTAAAAAGAGGACTTTTTTTAAAGAAACAAAAGGTGCTCAAGCCTGCAAAAAAAGTAACTTCTTCCTATACCTGATAATGATAGCAGTGCCACAACATCTTAATCAAGAAAACATTTTAAATCGCTTTTTTTTTTGCCATAAACAGCTGTTTAAAGCCAAAACAAGATCACAACTAGGGACATTTTATACTCTGAAATTACACCTGTTTTTAAAGAAATTTCAGGATTTATGTCACTTTTTCAGCATTGTTTATAGTTAAACACATTAAGTTAACAAGGTTTTTGCAAGACAATATTTTTCTTTTTTATTAAATGCAGTATTTGGAGAAATAGTCTGCAGCTAAATTCAGCCGCTCTTGGTCTTATATATAGACAGCATTGTGTTTTCAGGTAGAGATTATGCTTCCATCAATATAACAAGTGATTC
Organism: Oryzias melastigma; assembly: GCF_002922805.2. NCBI lineage: Eukaryota > Metazoa > Chordata > Actinopteri > Beloniformes > Adrianichthyidae > Oryzias > Oryzias melastigma. The sequence continues at coordinate 2,206,183 of NC_050516.1, read as the reverse complement.
AGTTCGTAGAACTCCAGAGCAACCCACCCCATCATTCTACCGCCCCCATGTCCAATCGCTGTAATATTCTTTTTCCAAAACTTTTTTTCTTAAACTCACTTTCCGGAAAGTTACTCTTTTGTCTTTTCAGTTCACAGAATGTTTGTCAAGTTTTGATAAAAATTTAGATGATTTTTTTTTCAGATGTAAGATGAGTTATGTGGCTTTTTGCTCCTTAGACTTAAAGGCCTGATCCAAATTCTTCCCTTCTCCTTACCCCTCTGTTGGTAGGGGTTTTGTAGTGCTAGGAGTGTCAGAAATATTTTTTTAAGGGTTAACCCAACAAGCGGAGGGATACAGAGCCCTCTGTTGTGAGGGGGTTCTGCGTCACAATGTGCCACGGAGGAGAAGCGCTTCCCTTCACACACAGAAGTTTACATTTAAATGTAAGTAATGATTTCTTGTCATAGCATGACCTTTATAAAGTTATAAAACCGCTGTGGTTATGTATATTGGAGCAATAGAAGCTCCGTGCTAACACTAGCGGACCAGCGATTCTTGGTGAAGTCATTGAATGGAAGTGACATCCAGATTTGAAGACACTACTTTTCTGTAACTCTCCGTAAATGTAGGGAGAAGGGAAGAATTAAGTATGGGCCAAAGTGTCTTCCTATATAAGCAATGACTCATGAGTGATCACTTAGCTGAGTCAAGTGAGTTTTGCATTTCTTTATCATATTGTTTTGCTTCTTTTATGACCTCTTATAGGAGTCCTCATCGTTCTCAGACTCCAGATAAAGTTTTTCAGTGTTTTAGACTTTCTCCATGTGGGAATTTTGCCTCTTACCTGGAGTCTCCAAGACATTGATGTTTCTCAGAACACTTAGTATCCTTGATTTGACTTCCTTTGAATTTTTCTAGATGGTAACAAGGTGAGTTTCTTTTGTAGCTCTTGTACTTCCTTTATTCTACCAGAAAGTCTCTATTTCAGTGATTTCTTTAGTATAAGGTTTTGCCGATGATCCTATTATCAGGTGGTACAATTTCCTCATGTCAGTTTTGCTCCTTGAAAGGGTTTTAAATTGAATTATGTGTTAAGTAATTAATGCTTTGTACAACTGGAAAATTTAAAAACAAAACATATTTAAAAGGGATCACAGCAATTTAAACAGCATATTTTATTTAGTCAAACTTGTATCTATTTTTTTTTTAAAAACAAAAATGAGCTAAGAGAGATATAAGAAGTATAAACTGAAGTCTAGCATTAAATATTTAGAGAAATCATCTTCTCAGTTTAACATTTGCCCGTTTAAACTCCACAAAACAACGAGAGATTTCAAGCCTTGTTGTCAGTTGTAGCAGCGGTGAGTCCAGCTCGGAGAAAGTGTCTCAGAGCAGCGAAGCAGAAGAGGAATTCTGCATCTGCAATTACT
>NC_050516.1:2181426-2204715 GCF_002922805.2 Oryzias melastigma | reverse complement strand
TGAAAAGTTAGGAGACAAGTGGGACACCACAAAGTCACAGCCAAATCCATTTTATGTCTCTGTTTACTTCATTCTAAAAGAAATACACGGTAAATGAGATAATACACAACAAGGGGAGGTCGTTATTAGACTGAGGAATGGTAGATAATTGCAACAAACATGGGGTTTCTTAGTACAGAAGACGCGGAACCGTACATCCTTTAGAGTCAAAACTACAAGGACTCCGTCACACAACGTCATGTTGGCACTCAAAGAAAAAAGAACGGCATTTCCTCAATCAAGGCTACACACAAACAAGCACAGAGCTTCTGACAGACAGTGGCATTTACAGAGATGATGTGTTTGTTGTTTCAGAAGTGGTACGGCGGATTCACATTCCTTTCCAGGAACCCAAACTTGGAAAAAAGGCACACAGAACGGCTGGCAGAGGTGCTGTGGACACATCCTCACAGGGGATGCGGTCAGAGACGTATGTACATATACACAGATGCGTGTTATAAGGCACTGTAGTCAAACATTATGCTTGTAGTAAATAAAAAAAAAAAGAATAGGAAAGGTGGTATTTACACCCAGGAATTTTAACATGTTATAGAAAACATACCCTGAATGACTGTCTCACCAAAAGTCAACAACACAGACAAGGAGATTATTTCTTTTAACCCCCCCACAAACACGCTTCAACATCCAAGAAAACTTCTTTATGCAAACTACTCAGAAACATGTTCTTGTCTGTTTTGAATTCCTCAGTGAGAGGGTTTTGTCTGTTGACAGAAACCTAAACCATGGTAAGGCCAGAAGACTCTCCCAAACTACAAGTACTGCTCCCTTTTCTCTGGCGGGGTACTTTTTACATTTGGTCTGCAATTCAAAAGGAAAAAAAAAGACATGTTTCAGTCAAAGTACAGTTACAGCAGTCAAAATAAACCAATTTATCACAGCCAGAGGTTGTGGGGTAGGATCTAAATTGTGTTACCTTAATGCTAACTTGAAAACAAATGATAGAGTTTATGTTTACAGATAAGGCTCAGATGGTGGGAAATTGAAAAGAGACAGTTCACCTTAGCTCCCATTGTGTTTTATGGGGTAAAATTGAGAAAAAGTAATAGAAGGAAGTCCAAAATTTGAATCAGAGTAAGGGGGAGGGGGGTCAGTGGTTGGACAGTTGAACAATCCTCGATAAAAAGGCATGGGCTGATCAGTCAGGGAAACTAGTTTCACTCAACAACTCTGCCCTGAATTAGAGGAGAGAAGAAGAGAACCAGAGAAGAACAGAATGAGAAGACACGAGGGGGAGCAGGCATCACATCAAGACAAATGACATTCCCCAGAGTTATCACGTCCTGAGTCGAGAGTTAGTACCAAGTCAAGACGTGGGAGGGGTTAAACGTCAGGTAACCAGGAGTCTGTTGCAGAAAAAAGTTTAGTGCAAACAACGACTAATGGCCCCAAGTTCCATCCATGCATACTGCACCAATATCAACAACAATATAGGTCACTGCAGGAGGAGAGAGAAATGTCGCCTTTTCAGGTCTGAATGTAGGTCAGGAAGTCAGTTTGATGAATAGTTTACTTGGATGAGCTTCAATTCTAGAAGTTGGCTGCTGGTGTTAACATGTTTTCACTATCATTAAAATATATTGGTGTTTGGCAGAGCAACAGAATCTGAAACAGTGAACAGTGACCTTAGAGTGTATGTAGGAACTGGACTGAGTGATCCCCTACCCCTTCACAGATCAAACAGGACCTGCTGGCTCCAAGAAGCCAAATTCACATGAGCCTTGTTTCCATTGAGCGGTCTGGGACGGTCTGGTCTGATAAGGAGCAGTACGGTACAGATCAGTTAATTCTGGATAGTGTTTCCACTCAGTTAAGCTTCGCTCCCACTGACCGGTTTGTTTTCACGTCGCATGCGCGGTGTAGTTTCCTAGCGTGTCACTATTGTGCGACGTCTAGAAAAGCAACAACAGCAAAGGTCATCCAGCAGCTCGTCTTTTTCTAGCTTTACTTTTTGTAATCGTGCATTACAGGAATTTAATGTTATTCGAAAGAAGACTAAGAAGAATACCGCCGTGAAGAGGAAAACTGAATCGCTAGCTTAGTGGTATGTTGGTGCTTTCTAATGTCATCATGACTTTCTGCCAATCCATGGGTGGCCACAGCGACTTCGCCCCAACCGTCCTGTTCCATTTTCCTATGGACCTACAACGGATGGGGGCCCTCAAGAGGTACGGGTTGAAACTGTTTAATGTCTCCATTTCACAATGGAAACGCTCAAAATCCCATATTGAACCGGAGTGGAAACAAGGCTCTAGACTTCTAATGAGAAATAAACAGCTGTTACTCAGCTATATTGATCAGAATAGCCGTTTTTGCTCTGCTACCTTTTATAAACATGTTTTTGCTAGTGGTACATTTTTTTAATAGTATTTTTTCTGGGGTGCAAGTTATTCAAGTTGTAAACTGGCCAATCAGATGCCTCAATAAAAGTATGTGGTCTTACAATGAACATTCAAAGCGACTGATAGGTTCTTGTGAGCCTGCTTTTTATATAGTAGGGGTGTGGCCTTCCAACATATTCACTCCTGGTTGACAAGAGGGAATTCCATGAAATGTTGGATGAATCCCTGCTTACTTCCAACATGGCAATGTCCTTACCTCGTAAAAAGGGTAACTGAATTGACTTCATTGCGTTGCAGCTGGAAATTAGCCACTTTCTATGGGTGATGTCACACTCAGTCCAGTTCTCATTTACAGTTAATGGTTGTAACCAAAACCTTTGGACTAAAGCTTGTTTGAAACAAAGTAACTAGAGTCAGGTGCTGTTCACCAAACAACCACACAATTCTCATTTTAATTCTGGTGAAATTGAATTAATTCATTAAGAAAAAAAATTACAATTATTATTATAATAACTATGAAGATAAAAGTCAGGACTTATTTTTCTTTGTGCCTTTAATAAACCTCTCCCCCCTGTTTATTGTGTTTTTGGACTAAAATCTTACTCATAATTAGCTTTTATTGTTTCATTTGAAAGCTTAGCATCAAATCCCTTGCAATAATTTGAAGCCTTTTTTTGGTTTCAAATTAGAAATTTTTATTTTCACTTTTCACTATTTTTCTCCCAGTTTCCAGAATGTCTGACTCTTATTCAGATATTGCTAAATACAATAATTTTGTGGCCATTATAACATAAATTATGTAAAATATTACTTTTTGAAGTGCGATGTACAAATTCAATTGGTTTTCCAACAATTAATCATACAAGATGCCACAATTGGAGACCGTCAGAGGTCACATCACCAATGTAGTCCAGGTCATGTTTTGACAAAAGTGTGCAAGGATTTTCCCACTTTTTCGGTTATTGGATATGGACAAAGATATTGTGGTAAGGATATCTGAGGAATGGTGTCATAAAGTGAAAATGGTTTCGGGACAAGTGGTTGCAATTAAGACTCATTCTGGTCTGCTAAAATATAGACATTGAGTCTCGTTTATGTCAATCACCCAAGTTTGCATGACTATAAGCAGACAGAAAGTCTTTGAGAGTGAAAGAAAGCTAAAGACAATTATCCAAAGAAAATATTTTTAAAATAAATGTCGCACACAGACTTTTTAAGCCGAATGGTCAACATCGGGAGCTGTTACACCATTCTAATGTGCCTGGTATTATTTGCAACGAAAGTAAAACTGCTAAACAGGGACTTTATAACAAGTTCATTGAATGTTTGTTTAGCATGTTGATGAAATGTGAGACATTTTTGAGATACAACTTAATAAGAAAAATAAAAAAGTTGCATTATTTAACCACCAAAGACCTAAGGGTGTACAAAGGAACCTCAGTACATTTGCTTCATCAGTACCTAAAGGGTTAAAAGGTGCAAGAAATTTCCTATAAGCTTGCAGCACTTCCCAGTCTGAGCATAACAGGGCCCTCCACCAACAAGTGTCTTCTAAGAAGAGAGAAAATTGGGCCAACTGGGCACCATTCTGAGAAAAGTTAATGGCTTTATTATCTGGAACAGTGATGGCTCTTTTCAAAACACAAAGCAAATGGATGTGAGGCCATCAAGAGGGGAACTCAAGAGCCAATTTAGCTCTCCAGAGCAGGGGCTAGCTGCAGGTATCCTTTCTACTTCGTCTACCCGGAGTTGTCAGTAGTTTGCAATCAAGAGGTTAACAGAGTAGCTTATTACTCGCAGTATGATCATTGCTTAATGGCAAAACTCTATAAGACAAGTTAGTATGGGTTTTGGTCCACACACAATTATGAGTTGAGGCTGAATATAAATCTGGATTATTGTGTTAGTAAATGAAGTGTGATGGCATGTGGTGAAGACAAGCTTCCATCTGTCTTAACAACAGGGGTAACCAACAGTGCTCAAACTCATTAGAGGTGTGTGACAATGTACCTCCACTCCTGCAGTTCAGGTTGTGTCTCCAAGTGAAGCTCTAATCGAGTAATTTTAGACAGAAAAAGAAAACAACTGTTTCTGAACTGTTGAAAAATCAGCATGAATCAAAGTCCTGCCTTTGCAGAAAACATTTAGAAGCAGCATTTATGTGACAAATCTGTATAAATGATGCAACTTGTTAGATACTGTACTTTCCACACTATAAGGTGCACTCAAAAGCCTTATTTTGATTCGCCATATATTCCTTATATATGGATTCATTCTGTTTGTGCTTACCTATGTTGAAGCAATTTTGAGAGGTATACGGCGCACAGTCAAAATGTTTGGTTGGGTGTTATTGTGAATGCGTTTACGTGGCGTCAAAGGATAGCAGTCAGCATAGTCACAAAAATATTTGTTTAAACAGCATCATTTTTTTTGAGTGTTGCAAACATGGTTGTGAGTTACAGATAATGTGAAACCGTTATGACCGCAGATGATTTAGCGATGTCAAAGGTTAGGAGTTAGTTTATTTTGCTGTATTTGTCTGTTTTTTCTGTGTTACAACCATGGTTGCGAGCTACAGATATGCTAACGCGGCCAACATGTTGCGGTGTCTAGATTAGGAGTTAGTGTAGGGTTTGTTTTAGGTGTATCTTTCTGTTTTTTTACATGCTACATATTTTGTTGGAAGCTACAGATGTTGTGAATGCGCTAACGTGGGTGACATGTAGTAGTGTTGAAGGTTAGGAGTTAGCTTAGTCACAATAATATTTGTTTTAACAGTATCTGGTTTTTTTACGTGTTCTAAACAAGGTCGGTGTTACAGATACTGTGAATGTGCTAATGTGGCTGACGTAGTTAGCATAGTCACCATCAGGTTTGTTTTAGCTGTAGCTTGTCTGATTTTTTACGTGTCACAAACAAGATTGGAGTTAAAGATACTGTTAATATGCTAAAGTGGCTAAAGGTGCTAATTGTCAAAGGTTAGCACTTTGCGTTGTCACAGTAATGTTTGTTTTAGCAGTACCCATCTGTTTTTTTAAACAAGGTTGGAAGTTACAGATATTGCGAATGTGCTAACGCGGCTAACGTAGCGGTATCAAAGGTTAGGATTAGCCTAATGTTTGTTTTAGCAGTATCCGTCTATTTTTTCAAACAAGGTTGGAAGTTACAGATATTGTGAATGCGCTAACACTGCTAACGTAGTGGTGTTGAAGGTTAGGAGCTAGCATTGTCACAGTAATGTTTGTTTTAGCTGTATCTGTCTGTTTTTTCATGTGATACAAACAAGGCTGAGAATTACAGATTTTGTTTATGTGCTAACGTAGCTAACGTAGTGATGTTGAAGGTTAGGAGTTAGGGTAGTCACAGTTGGCTTGTTTTTTCACGTCGCAAACAAGGTTATGAGTTACAGGTAATTGAGAATACACTAGTGCGGCTTACACTTCCAACGCAACATGTAGCGTGTTCTACAGTTACTGTGAGCGCGGTAAATAAAGTCTGACAGACTTCTCGCTGACTCCTTTGTCTTGATTAATTTGCCTTTTAGTTCGGGCTGCCTTATATATGACATTTTGAAAATAGACCATTCATTGATGGTGTCCCTCACAATACAGTGTGCACTTTAGAGTGGAAAGCACGGCATAAAGGTGGAAAGTGTAACGTCCCCTTTATTAATGAGGATTATTGTCCATCCTATGTCCACATTCATAATGTGGTTTGTCTACTTTACACAATCTGACTGCACCAGTGGAGTGTGAATGCATGAGGCCACACAGATAAAACACCAGAGCAGCTCCAACCAGGAAGCATAGGACATGCTGGTGAGGTTTTCCAGCGCTGGATATTTAAGCTCCAAACCCAGATTTTAGTGTCCTATACTTTTGTCATATAGATCTCGCAAGAAACATTTGTTTTAAATGTAAGCTTTTTTTTTAAGTAAAATAAATATTCACAAAATCATGCACAAGTGGTTTCCATCTACAGCACAAGCTTATATCACTGAAAAAGATTTTTTTTTCTTTACTTTGTAACACTGAGTGAGAAAGATGGTGCACAATCATGTCCTGTACAGATGTTTCTGTATTTGAGTGCTAGATGATTGTGTGTATAACAGTCTTTTTGATGTGTTTTTTAGGGAAAAATCAAGGGTTGGTGTCAAGCGTGTCCTCAGCTCTCTGTTTGGGGTGACTGCTGGAAGTAGGGGAGGGGTTTACACGTACTCCCTGGTTGTGGAAGGCTGTGATTGGCGGTAGTATTGCTGCCCTCGCATCTCCTCTTTGGAGCAGGAGCAGCACAGCAAGGAGCCGCCCAGGACGGTCAGACTGGCAGCTGCCCATCCCACAAACAAGGCCGAACCGAACTCGTACCTGCATGGAAAACAGCTGGGTTAGGAGTGCAAGTTTTTCTTTTAGATAAAACTGTTTACCATATAATTCGGACACTCACATCACAAAAACTTTTTTTTCCCTTTAAAGATCTCTTTTTTTTTTTAATATGGTTTTTCAACATCTAAGCAAATTTCACCACAATCCTGTTAGTGAGACTTTAATAAAAAGGTTCATATTTAGTTTATTTTGAAGCATAACATATCATAACCTCACTGAAACAAATACATGCAAAAATACATGTCAATTTGTTGGACATAATTAATTTAAAATTCCACAGTTTCACAAAAACAAGAGTCAACTTGTGGATTTTTTGTACAGTATTATTTTTGAATGATTTGATATGTTAAAAAAAATTAAAATAATAGAACAATACAATTAAGTTAGAAAATACAAATTTATTAAACCCATTTCAGATAGTAATACAAAGATGAAAAAAATTGAAAGAAGATTATGGAATTTTTAGCTCTGTAATTACTTATAATTATAATAGACGTGTTGCAGTCATACATACAGTATAAGTCCTAATAGATTAATTAATTATTACCAAATAAAGTCAAATAGAGTTTGTTTCTTTTAACTCATTTTTAAGTAACAAATTAAACTTTTATAAATTTGCATTAAAGTGTTTTTCTTAGCATTATTAGGGTGGTGCATTTCTTTATATTAGCTTTTGAGGACCTATATGAAGAAAATTAGGTTTAAATGGCATTTCTGAGTATGTCTTTTTTCCAATCATTGTAGCAGACGAAAAAAATGCAGTTTGAAAAAGATCCTAATTGTGATGAAGAAAAGGGGCGGGCCACAAGCTCCCTGCTTTCAGCGCTTAGCGACAAAGAGGGGCGGGGTTGCCCCACACCAATGGTCCCACCCACAACTCAGATGTGAATTTTTAATTGAATTACTGCTGCTCTGCAGAAAATATGTCCTAAAACAACATTTTTTATAATTATTATTATTATTATTATTTTGGCTTAAAGCAACATTTTCAAAACTAAAATACCACTGGGAATGCTTTTAAATTGGATTAAAAGATGATTGGAGTGGGTATTTAATATTATACAAAAAAAAAAAAAAAATCTCTAAAAAAATGTAATAATGAGCTCAAAACCTAATAATATCCAATCAAATACTTAAATAATGAATGTACATTTACTTAAAGGGCTTTTTTGGGTAGTGCCTTGCTCAAGGGTAATTCTTGGATCAAGATAGCACAGAAAAGACAGCATACTTAGCATTGAGTGGCGTGTTTGGGTTGAAGAACTGATAGGACACCTGAGTGGCATACCAGGACACAGACACCAGCGTGCAAAGACCTGTGGGAGCACAGCATTAGTCTTGCAGAAAAATTGCAGTTTATTGTTTAGATCATCTTCTCCTCTGAGAATGTGGTTTATGACTGAGGTTAAATGCCCAAATGACCACATCCTGTTTACAGAACATCAGTTTCAAGCAGCAGAAAGCTGACCCCTCCTGCTTAATTACCCAAATAAAGAAGATACTGTTTATATGTTTCGTGTGTGGAAAAAGGAAAAGAACAGGAACTCCACCTGCTAGAAGGAAGAGCCCCCCTCCAGTCACAGCGATGCGGGTCTTGGTGGATGGGTTGTTGTCGCCCACCTTGGTGCACTTCATGCCCACCACGCTGACGATGATGCCGATGAAGCCCAGCAGCACCGACACCACCATGAGAGCCCGGCACGTCTGGATGTGGACTAGATGCAGAAGAGGAAAGGAGGAGGCGAAAAACCGCAGGGAGATTCAACAGAGGATAAGAAATTAAAGAAAAAAAAGGAGGACAGTGGGAAGGAGGGAGGAAAGCAAACATCCTTTCAGTCCTTAACTTGCAGTCACACATAATGAATCCGGACATTGAAGCAATAATTACAGAGGAATGCTGATGCTCTGCAGGACTGATGAGAGACCGCATGCGTTCGGCTCAACCAGAAGGGGACACTTCCAGGTTTTTTTTTTTCGGTTTTTTTTCCAAAGGAGATTTTCTAGGTCAACTTCTGGGTCCTGAAGTGACACTTCACATCTCATAGCTCTGTGGTTTCGCATTCATGGAATCCCATGCAAAGCCCACACAGGCCTCAGTGCACACATAGCTCAGTAGGAGGAACATATTTACTCATAATCACACACACTCATTTAAACGTGCAAGTGCACAATGAGTGCACACATGCAGTGACAGTGGGTGGAACACAAAGCGGCTGTAGGAGGTCCTGGTTTACATGTTTCACACAGAGGATTTAGTGTAGGCTTTCCTACAAAGACAACTTGTTGTCGGGGGGGCTATCAGGCTTTACTGCTGCTCACGAGCACATGAGGAACACAAGTGAAGGTTAATGAGCTGTCCTAACAACAACAGGGTTGTGTTTTAAATAACTTCGGCAGTGAAGGTAGTCTACTTTAAGATTTTTTTTCAGACTTTTTTAACCAGAACTGTCTCAACTGTTATACTCACACGGAAAACATTTTCAAAATTAAAGATCTTAATTGGTTTAAATTTCTAAAAATGTATTATGACAATTTTAGGATTTTTTAGAAAAACTGCTGCTCTGGTAATTAAAATAAAAAAATTCTACTGATTATTTTTTTAAGAAATATATTAGATGTATTTTTGTTTGAAAAAGCACACAAGAAAGGACATGGAAAAAATTCAAAACAATATATTTCAAATACTTTAAAGGTCCTTCTAATTTGTATCAAATGTAGGCATCTTTTTTTAAAGGTTGCTTTGGTAAAAAAAAATGAAAAAAAAACTTTCAGGAATTTCTGTTTCTCAATTAGATCAATAATATAATCTAATAATAATATAATATATCATATAATAATATGATAATCAATTAGATCTATTTTTGGTTGACCAAACATATAAGAAAGGACATGAAAAAATGACAAAATAATAGGTCTCATTTGGCTTAATGATCATTCCTATTGGTATCATATTTAGAAAAGTGTTTGCTGTGATGAAAAACAACATTTTTATTGACTTCTAGTGTTTTTAAGGTACGTTTATAAACATTTATTTTATTTATTTATTTATGTTTTTGGCTGACTAATCATTTTATAAAAGGACATAAATATCAGAGTTTATATTCCCCTTTTAAGATCAATGAGTGGTGCAAAGGGCATTTTAGAAAGTTGCTTTTCTTTCTTTTTTTGTTGTTGCATTTTTCCCTAAGTCATATCAATGCTAATATATTTTTTTTCATTCACATATTTCTTATTTTTAAATTTTACATTTATTTTTCCTCAAAACATTCACAGTCTGTGCTGGAGTCTCAAATTCATCTCAAACTGTTCTAAATTTAGTTTCAAAAGATGTGTCATAAATGTGAGAAGTGTTTACAACACTTTTAAATTCCAGATGCTCAAACCTAAAGACTCTTATAAATAATTCCAAGAGCACACTTTGACTTTAGCATGTGTTTTTTCCCAGTTTTTTTACTCAGAAAAGTCACCAGAGCTGCCAAATTCGGGACTGATTTGAGACAAGAAAAATCTAAGACCGAGTGGAAATCATGAAGTTGTTTGTTATGTCTCACAATTTTGTGTCATCATCTAAGTGTGACGAAAGCTCAGAAGGACATCCAATAAATGAAACACATCTTTTGTTTTCATGTTAGATTGCAAATTTGGTCAACCTTGTTATTCTATTTTTTTTCAGACAATTTTAAAAACAAGTTTTACCGTTTGGTCAGATTTAATCAGATGCTGTGCAAAAGTGTTGTCTAATTTAATTTTGCTGAAAAAAAAACACAAAAACAAGAGTATATTTCACTGGTGTGCAGCCTGTTATAATATTTGATTGTATTTGGCTTCTGATTCATTGAAACCAGACTTTGAATGAATGACTTTCATCAAAACAACTTTGACAATAGATTCATGTTTAAAGAAATGGCTTCAAAACAGAGCGGTTGAGCAACAGCTGGAGTAAAAAGCCAAAGCTGTGACAGAAACACACACAGCATCATTCATGCCACAGCAATGAAGCTGCTTTCAGAAGCTGATCTGAGGCATTTATGACTTATGAATGATCTTTGAAGTCTGATTCATGGCTGCTCGGCTGCTTTTGATGATCGGTCTCCAACAGAAAGAGGTTTGATTTTTTATTTTTGTTTTTCATCTAATGGAAATCCATGTTTTACTCGGAGGTCATTCGGAGGGTCTCTACTAAAGGGCTGTACTGCGGTCAGCTTTGATGGACCAGTTTGGGCTGGAGGACCGGTGGCAGCAGGCTCCTCTCAGGCCCTCTCTCATTCTGCAGCTCATCCAGGCAGTGCCAGCCACATGCCTTCATTCAGACTCTGTGTGCCTGCTTGTGTGTTAGATCACTCTAAAGTCCTATTGTGAGGTCATCTGTGACTCTTCAGAGCGCATTTCCCACCCACACAGGACCCATCACGGCAAAAATCAGCAATGACATTACTATTTATTTAGCTCCACCCTAGAGCTTCACTCTAAATGTCTTAAAAACCTGAAAGATCAAAGAAAAACCTGCCAAATGATAAATCTAATCAACAAACAGAGCTCCATTGTTGTCTTTGGTCTGTCATATTTAGCACCAAGAGCAAATTAGCTGCAACCAGATGAGAAATTGTCTTCTCCCGCTGAGGCCTAATTTTGAGTTTCTTGCTTAAAAAGAGTGAGAATATTTACATTTAAAAGGAATTTAATTAATTATTTAGAAGATCCACTTTAACCTATAAGGTGTCAAAATAAACAGAGAATTAAAGGGAAAAAAAGGATGCAACCTGAGAAAACATTAGTTTTACCAGTGTTCATAACATCTATTCCATACATTTAAAAATATTAAAAACAATTTATTTACATTTTTTGATCAAATATCTATTCTCACGCTGGTTTGGAAATAAATTTGACGGAGTGTCTTGAAGGTAAATTATCAGGTGCAATTCCCAAATGTTTGACACAGTTTGACCTTTTGCCCCCTTGTGTGTCTCATGTTCATGACTTACGACACCGATTTGATTAAGGGTTAAGTGTTTCAACTATTTTGATGTTTGATTTAGTTACTACACAAAAGATAATGTATTTGACAGAACAGCTACTCTGTAGTGTTTCCTTGTAAACTTACATGTTAAAACGTGGATCAAGAGAAACCTTTTTATGTTTTTTAACACTAAAAACATGGATTCACATTAAATTAGCTTTTTTATGGAAAATGTTTTTCAATTGGGAAGGCCACATTCAAAATTGGGCTTCCAAACACATCGTGGTCATCTTCATAATGGTTTGAACTCGAGCAATCCCCACTCTTAGCTAATGTCAGGCTTTTATTTTTGTGGCAAAGGGAACGTTTTCTGTGGTATGGTTTATTTTCTTGCTCCAAATTGAAATTCTTCTCAAATTGATCTTAACAAGCCTGAATCTGGCCTCAAAATTTCTTTATACTTGATCTGTTTGACCCTTAAGTTTTCTACACACGGTGGTGGTTGGGAAAAAAAGATGAAAACAAAGCGCGACTGGAGTTTGACTCTAAAAATAGGTTGAGTTCTGAGAATTACACCTGACTTATGCTTGAAAACACCACAAACGGATTACTGCTTCTCACTGACTGAACAGATTTAGCTCCCAATAGAGAAAAAAAAATGTACCCGTCAGTCAACGCATGTCCCAACCTGCGCCTCCTTACAGAGCACAAAGTGACTGGGTGTGACAACCGATGCCACAGAGCTGTCCTTTCAGCACCCCCTCGCCGTCCTCCTCCCACAACAAATAACATTTTTTTTCTACACACTGACTATCATTTTCTGCTCGAGCGAAAGCTTCAATAAAGTGCACAAAGTCCACACAGTCTGCTGAACAATTACACCCACCATCACATGCTGCTCCTGCTGCGAACGCATCCAAGGGAGATGAGCTCCCAGACAACTCTGACTGATGGATTAAACCAAAGTTCAATTCAGATTAAGGTGCACCACATGATCTGCTAGGAGGGGGCTGGGGGGGGAGGAGGAGGTGTGGGTGGGTGGGTGTACCTGTCTGTTGTTTTTCGATCACGGGGTGTGTTCCAACACAAGTGGAACAATGCGTGTATGCGGGGACGACGGAGTGCATTCTGGGAATATCTCTGCTGCTGGTCTCAACACTGCCCTTTTCTTCTCCTGACACCCTCTATTCATGCCCAAAGACAATACGCTGTTCTTACACGACTGCAAGGAACCAACGGAGATGGGGACATCAGCTTGGGGGGCGCCCCTCTGCCCTGACTGAACAGTCAATGACTTACAAAAATGTTTATAAAAACGCAGACAGCACACTGAACCACGGAGAAAACAACGCTTAAAATGGTTTCCTGGCAAAGCTCCCCCCATTCGCAGTCTTTCATTAGGATCTCTAATGGGATGATTTAAGCGGACAGCAGATGGATGGATTCATATAATCTGGGTGCCATTAATTATGAGCCACTGCTTACAGATCAGAGATGACAGGAAGCTCATATCCACAGCTGATTTACGTCGGAACTCGCATTCCTCACCCACTGCCATTTCTCACACATTACACGAATAGAAGTTCATTAAAGATCCATAATTTCCAGTCAGATTTACAGCTTGGGAACTTTGGCGTCTCAGACAGGATTTGGGATTCAGTTAGAGATGAGTACGTTGAAGAAACAGTTTTATAGAAACTGTGGTTTCAGTTCTGAGGAATATACAAACTAAAAATATATGAATGCAAGGAGGGGAAAATGGAAATTATGTTTTATGTTTTGTATGGCAAACTACAGAAACAAATATAGAAATGTAGATAAAAAAGTTTAACTTTACAGTATGTAGTGTAATATAGAAGAATATATATCCTATATGCTTGAAAAAAATATCTAAAAATTTACACTTGTTTTACATTTTTACCACTGTACTTTTTTACACATTGATTTTTGGAATTTAATGCATCTACAGTTGGGATTTCTGCTTCTTTTTTTAAGTATGTTGGTTCAATGGTGCTATCATGAGACTGAATCTGCATTTTGGGGTCGTGTGATCAAGACAAAAGTGTCAATATCTATTAATCTTTTCCTTGTTGATGTTAGAGACATAGTTGTAAATTATATTGGGTGATTCAAAAGCTCAAATTGAAAAGAATATTATATTTTGCCAAACTTTTATTGAGCTAAAAAGATCGCAAATGCAATCACAAAGATTAACGGTTGTGACGGTTCCTTCAAGCCTTCACTTAAAAATGAAAAAAAAAAAAAAAGAAAAGGCAAAATGTGAAAAAAAAATTTATATGAAAACCTACAAAATTATGTTGATTTTGTCATTTTTACAAACATTTTGGACTCGAATGTTGCTATATCCTTTAACCCTTTGCGTAAACACAAAATCTTTGACATACTGTAACTTTTCAACTGTTATTATTATGATCAACGTAATTCCAGTCGATTCTGAAGGAGAAAAGCGGCTCGACGAGCCGCTTTTCTCCTTCAGAATCAACTGGAATTACGTTGATCATGTTAATAATGGTTGAAAAGTTAATCAAACAACATAAACACCGGAGCTCCTGTGTTAGATGTGTCTGTTATTGTAGTTATAAATAGAATTCATTAAAATAATTCTCAAACTACAGGTAAAAATATAGAAAGCAGACGAGAAGCATTCCTAGTGAGGAGAAAAGTCTCAACAACACAGCAGGGTTACAGCTCATACTCACAGTCCAGCGACAGCATGGAGTCGAAGATCTTGCACTGCACCTGCCCAGTGCTCTGCGAGGCGCAGCTCATCCACAGCCCCTCGTACAGCCCCACAGCTGTGATGATGGCATCCCCGGCATAGGACGACTGCTTCCACTGAGGCAGAACTGTGGTGGAGATGATCCCAATCCAGCCTCCTAATGCCAGAAAGTAACCCAACAACTGAAGACCTGAGTTGGCCATTTTAGTATTTTAGATCTGATTTTTTATCTGGTTTGATTTCAGTAAGAGTGTTGCCCCCTCTTGGAACAGTCTTTTTGGGCACACCTTTTTACTTTTTTTAACTGATTCCCTGACTACTTTCTCCCTCTCAGCATCTCCTT
Source organism: Oryzias melastigma (assembly GCF_002922805.2). Taxonomy (NCBI): domain Eukaryota; kingdom Metazoa; phylum Chordata; class Actinopteri; order Beloniformes; family Adrianichthyidae; genus Oryzias; species Oryzias melastigma. Next base: position 2,189,894 of record NC_050516.1, on the reverse strand, counting down.
ATCTTTCACAAACATCAGAGTGTGTTTCTCTTGGCGTCCTGAGCTTCAGGATAACTTCCTCGACGGCTGCTTGGTCTGGTTCTTTTGTCCCTCCTGGGATCAGTCAAAGTGAAAGAAAGAGTTTCTGGTGGTCACTGACGGAGCTCATCAAGCATCGCGGCTGGACTGCTTCACCCTCTGCATGGCGTCCTCCTATTCCTTCCTGACTTATTTTCCCCCTCCTCGCTACAACCTTTCCATCTGCTCCAGGCTCAAGTGGCTCAGTGAGGGACGGCAGAAATAAAAAGTAAAAAGAACAAAAAAGGAGCTTGTGAATTCAACAGGCTGACCATGAAGGGATGGGAAAAGGGGCTGTTCTGTGATTGGACTCGGTTGTGTGAGTGGACCGCCCCCTGGGAGGGGAGAGGGATGGGCTTTTTTTCAGTCTGAGAGAGCACAGAAAAAACAAAAGATGAGAAAAAAAGTTGCAATTAAGTAGCCTTGCCAGATTGCTCCCACCCAACCGAGAACAAAAACCCTGATGAACAAATCTCCAATGAGGCAGCTTAATCAGATATCAGATATATTGATTCTTTAAATGTTTGCCATCCCCCACAGATGGAGGCATGAAGGAGGTGGCGATAAAGTGCAACACGTAAATCAGCATCCAAACAATGTCCCGCCTGAAAAGGACATGTCACATCCATGCAGACTCTCAGGAAATTATGGGCCGCCAAAGCGAGCCTCCTCTCATCACCATGGTAACGTGGCCAAATGAGGAGAGAGCCAGTGAGAGTTCACCCAACATCACATCCGTGGTAGTCGTTCACGGAGCCCCACTCCAGCCATGGAAGCGCAGAAGCCCGTTTTCCCACAGTTCCTCGCCGCGATGGCCCCTCTTCAGCTCGCCTCATTAAATTAACTCCAGACTAACTTAATATTTCTATTCTGCCAATTAGACCGCCGACACACTTGCTCTCAGAGACATGGACGTTTACTCACATCTGTACGAGACATGTCTCACCCCCACCCTGCATGCACTCCTCTTGACACGCAGCAGACGTGGCCCTGCCTGCATTCTTACAGAAGGAAGAATCCCTCTAAAACTCATCTTTGCATTTTTCCCATCCCTTCTTTCATCTCACACCACCTTAGACCTTACATTTTTCAACCACAGCATCACAAACCATATGTAAATGTTCTTGTGGCCTTTTGTGAGTTAATGCTTAAAGCTACATTGTAGCACAGTGGTTAGCGTTGTTGCCTCACAGCAAGAAGGCCCTGGTTCAAGTCCTGGCAAACCTGTCCTAGGTATCTCCTGCCTTTGCCCATTGTTAGCTCCAGCATCTCAGTGACCCTGAAAGGGCCAAGCAGCTAAGAAGATGAATGAAAAATACTTAAGCTACGTTCACAACGGGCGTGACACACCTTCAAGAACATGCTAAACATAGGTTCTTGAACATGTGATTAGCCCATGATGTTCACACTGGACAAGCAGGGAGGGGCTACTTCTTCTTCATTTTCTACCAGTTACTAGCGCATGTCCATTACTTATAGTTGGAAGAAGTTTGGTGCGAAACGTCAAAGTGGTGTCAATTTCACAAATTTTGCGCCAGGTTTTTTCTTTCTCTCGTCTATTCTGATACATGAATGACTTGGTGTCAAAAAATTCCATCCGGAATGACGATGGAGCAAGATGCAATTATTAATTTCCCTTCCATTAATTTTTGAACAGTTGGCACTTCCATGAATTAAAGGGGCAGTCATCTATACGTTACTACCAAATCCGAGTCCCTGACTGATCAGAGTTTGACCTGGTGTAACTTTCAGCACACATTAAATGGCCATATGTTTTGTACATGGAGCCCAGAAATAGTCGCTGAAACCTGCGCAGCTATGTGTAAATGAAGAAGAGTTTAAACGCAGAAGCCTGAAACACTCACATAAGTCTGAAGAAGATGTTGGCAGTGGGCTGATCCCATTGGGGTTGGTCTTTAGAAACTCCACCTGAACAAAATGGGACCCAGAATAAGTGGATTTTTAAGATTCTGTAGGCGATTAAGCTAGTCAGGTTCAGAGCCAGAAAGTAAAAGTTGCATCAGGAAGTCATATACTTTTACATAGATATTTCATCTGAAGGTCTTGTGTGTTGAATGTAGCTTCAGAGCTCAAAAAGCAGCCTCCTCATGTTCCATGGCCACAAAAACTCATGCAATTCAAAATGTAATTCTATGTTTTTAAAGCTGTCAAATGTTTAAATGTTACTCCTTTAAAAATCCTAAACATGGTGGTATTTCAAAGGTGTCATTTTAAGTGTTAACTTATATGTGCTCTTGATTATTTTAAGGTGTTTCTGTTAATGTCCCACGACCACAGAGACACAGCATGGATCAACAAACTTAATCTGCATGACACTTCACCTTAATAAATTAAGTGAGCCCATTTATAGATGCTCACTCAGTCCACTGCAGAGATTTTTTTTTTCTGACAGAAGAAACGTGAAAACAATTGTTCGTTGAAAACACCAGGAATTTCTGACTGTTACTACATTACAGCCATGTTTAAAGTCTATTTTATCTACAAACCATTGATTAATGGGAATGCAAAAATAAATAAATAAAAATACAAACAGCTACTGTTAAAATTCAGCATGAAGTTAGATGTGTACAGTTTTTTAAAGTCAAATTGTACAAAATTTTAAATGAAGCAACATTTTTCCACACCTTGATTTAATGATCCATACATTTTTTTCCACCTATCCGGAACCAGCTTATGAGTGCAGCAATCTAAGCTAAAATGCCCAGACTTTAGTCTATCCTCCCACATTCTCTAACTACTCTGGGGAATCCTGAGGCTTTCCCAGACCAGCAGAAAGATGTAGTCTCTCCAGCGTTTCCTGAGGTTACAATCAGGTGGGACATGCCCGGCACACCTCCCCAAGGGAGCATCCAGGAAGCATCCAAACCAGACGCCCAAGCCACCTCAGCTGGCTCCTCTCAATATGAAGAACCACCACCTCTACCGGAAGGCACCATCCCAAAGGGAGCACTCAACCCCTCTGCAATGGAAATTCATTTTGGTTGTTTGTAGTGAGGATCTCATTCTTTCAGTCCTGAGCCAGACCATGTGACCATAGATGAGTAATTGAGCAAAGATTGACCAGTAGTTTGAGACCAATGAGCCAGTCAGTCTCACACTTCAGTTTTTGCTCACTTCGGAACAAGAACCCAAGATACTTACATTTCTCCACATGGGCCAAAAGTTCTCCACCCACACATAGAGTACAAACTACCTTTTACATGGCCTCAGACCCTCATCCCAGCTGCTTCACACTCAGCTGTAAACCACCCCACACACTAGAGATCCTGTCTTGATAAGGCCAACAGGACAACCTCAGCTGCAAAAAGCAGAAAAGGAATTCCCAGACCCCTTCTAGTCCATAAAAATTATGTATGGAACTGATGATAGGCGTCATTAGCCTTGTTGACAACCCTGATGGAGTCCGACATGCAGTTGTCTATGTGAACTAAGCTTCTGCTCCAGTCATACAGCCTACAACCATATATACTATACAGTCCCCCACACCTTCCACAGGAAACCAAGGAATATGTGGATCAATGGCTACTCCAAATCCACAAAACATGGACTGGATGAGTGAACTCCCACAAACTCCACAGCACCCTATGGTGGGTAAAGGAAGTCCACAGTTCTATGACTGGTATGGAAACTGCACTGTTGTTACTGAATCAAAAGTTTGACTGTTGGCCAGACTCTCTTCTCCAGTACATTAGAGTAGTACTGGAGGACAGTCTGGTACTGTTCCTGCCTGCCATGCTATGCTACAGGAACATGTCAAACAAGACAACACAAAATCCAGAGACTTGAGGAACTCAGGGAGGACCTCATCTACCCCCACCTCAAGGAGGCCCTTCCCAGTCTCTTCTTACTCAACAGAAGATGTGTAACAGGGTTGAGAAGAACTTCACAAAATATTCTGTCTACCATCTGACCATAACCCTAGTTACAGTCAACCAGATATCCAACCCCTCTCATGACTGATTACCTGCTTCAGGATTACCCAGCCAGTTAGAGCATGCCAGAGCATGATGTGTTGGGAAACATGCAGGATTGTGGTCCTTGGGTTGGAGTTGCCTATCTCTCCTACATCCTGGCTACAAGTTTTTTCCAATGGCATTTTTTCATCTGCTCCCAATACACAATGATTTTAATACTCAGAAATGCAGATTTAAGGTTAATTTTCTTTATACATGTCCTCCGTCATGAGGAAAAAGGCCACAAGAACATCTTAAATAAGACCTAAAACACATTTTCATTTCAAGTCTCTGGACTGCCAGTTTTTCTCCCCATCACAACATTACGAGTCAGGACCCCCCACCCCCTGAGCCTATCCGTTTTTATCTTTTTAAAATGACTCTTCCAAACAGGAAGCCTTCAAATGCAGTCAGGAGTTCCGTACACATGCAATGATAGTTAAGACGTCAGGCGCTTCTCAGATTAGATTGTACTGACGTTTACACAGAGCAGAATCACGCACCGCAACCAGACAGGTTGAAGAAAAAACAAGCCGCTTTTCCGTAATGTTGTTTTAGGGAAATCTGTGTGCACTTGTGAGGACACTAATATCACTTTTCCATGAGTTGTTGTGACAGTATTCCCACAGACTGTGTAGCACTCAGCTGTGAACTGTAATTACCCCACCCCCAGCCTTTCCTGTTAATGATTTTCACCCAGAGAGCTCATATGAGAAGGTGTGCGTCTAAATGAATGCAAATGAAGCTCAGATATGAATAATGGATGTCTGCGGCCCTGAGGAGAGCTCTTGTGGTCGAGCTCAAGTGCCCCTGAAGAGATTGCTGGCTCAACTCATTATGGAGTTGAACAGAGCAAATTTTCTTCACATTAGACAGCAGCCTCTAGTGCTGAAACTCACAAAGAAGCAGAGCTGCAAGTGTGGAAGAGATAAACAAATGAGGGTTCAAAGATTTCACTGGCTCCTCTTCTTGACTTGGTCTAATGTGTTTTGACAACCGGTCATGAAGGTAAAAAAGGTATAATTTTCAAAAATATTTTATCAAAAGATGCAGAAATGACACTCAGAAAGTTATTTTCTGTCATTAATCTGCTTTTTTTGTTTTTTCCTGACTTCAGTTCAACTCAAGCAGTGGAAGATGTCCAACCTGCACCTCCTTCATCTTGATTGCTTCTCATTTGCCTCCATTGGTTCAGTGGGTGCCATGTCCCTCCAAGCCCTTCTCCCCCTGCCCAGATTTTCCAGACCCCTGCCACACTAAGCTGAGCTTAACAGTCAGCTGAGCTGATCAAAGACCTCAGCCGTGTCGCTGCTAACCAGAGGCGAGAGTTCCCAACGACACGGGAGGTTTCCATCACCACAGACTTACTGTAACTAGAAACATGGAACAGGGACCGGGGCAGATCTGAGACACTGACGTGTTCTGCTGCTCTAGTGATTTTATGTCTGGAGATTGAGCCATGCTTTAACTCCCAACATGCCTCTAATGCTGGGAAGTCCCTGCTCTTGTTCCCATCACCTCTCTAAACCCACCTCCTCTGACCACTTTAGTCATCCAGACTCCCCTCCTCCCAACTTCCCATCATCACTCTAATTAACCCCTACTGACTTTCACTTCCCATCCTTATTCCCTTGTTTCACTTTCTTTCCTGCAGATTTGGTCAAAGTGAAACAGAATGTAGACAACACTGAGGAGGATGAAGGCAACATGCCACTCTGGGCAACGACAGGTGGTGACAAATCACAAACATGAAGATGCTCTTTTGCTGGAGTTCTTGCCACCTTCAGGTGAATCACAGAATCTTTATCATGTCTTGCTGTAGTTTTTAATCATCATCTGGCAATGATCAGAGCATGTCACGAGAACCTGAAAGTCACTTCAAGCCAATTTCAGTTTTTGAATGATGTGGAGACGGATGAAGTACAGCAAACTTAGGCAGTTGCTCCTCCCATACAGCCAGGAAATTAAGGCATCAAGAACATTTTGGGATTATAATGTTTGGACAATGGGGCATTTTACAATAGATTGGGAGCAAAGCTACTATACTGTACACGTAGAATAGGGAATTATATTTTGTATAACTTTGGGATCCCAAAGCTAAAAAAGAATCAATAGGTACCCCATAATTCACTTGGAGTTAAAATTGTGCAAATACAAAAGCTTTTGATTGACAAGTGACCATGAAATATCACGACCATAGTGTACATGTTCTCACAACTGTGAGGTTTTGTAGTAGTTCCTATCAGCTGATACCCAAAAATATAAAAAGACTAAAAATACAAATTAAATATTACTTCTAATTCAAACCATTGATACCACTGCTGTATAATCAGCTTGAGAAAAAAAAATCTATTGTTATCTGAAGATGCAAGAGAAAGTGATAATACAGTTATGATGATTAGAGAACTTGAACTACAGACAAAAATACAAATAAGGCTTTGGAAACAAACGTGTTTAAAATACAGTCTTCATTTTAAAATACCATTATTTATGGAGTAAAATGCTGCTGTGGGTCGGAATCCTTTGTTGTTGAATGTTTTATAACACTAGATTTGATTTGTGTTTATTTGTTCCTTTTATGAAGAGTACGACATTACATTAACAGTCAAAACACAACATGTAGTGGGGAGAAAAATTGTTTAGTCAGCCACCAATTGTGAAAGTTCTCCCACTGAAAAGATGAGAGAGGCCTGTAATTATCATCATACAGTAAGTTGACACATGTTGGTGATGGGAAATGAGCAGTGAGAAAAATAAATCTTTTTCTGCCCCGTATCACAACTTGAATAAAAAAATATGATCTTTCATGGTCTTTACTACCTGCCACCACATGTCTCTAATCACTCAGCATATTCCTTAAGTTTCTTTACAAATGTTTCCTTAATTTAACAAGTTTTGATAACTTTCAGTTGGGAATTCCAAAATTTTACCCCAACAAAAGAAAAACATGACTACTTTAATGCAGTGCATTGAAACTTTAAATAATAATAATAATTTTTCTTCCTGTATTTTTCATCTTCTGAACTAAAAACAAATAACTGCTGAATCCAATTGATCAAAGATCAGACATCCAAATTCCAGGCTCAACACTTAATTGAAGAAATGTGGTAAAAAAAAATAATAATAATAATAATAATAGTAATAATAATTCAACTTAAGATTTTGTTCACAACAAATACTGTTTGTCTTAAAGTTGATGAAAGGGCTGGAGGTGGTTGTCAAGAACTGATGGACCGGGATCCAAAATGCATTCTTGAAGTCAGAACTATAATGAAACTCAAAGTGGGACAAAACCACTTTGAACCCCCCACAAAACTCAAATACATTCATAAAAACCAGGAAGAACTGAAGTAATCAGAACAAAACACAGAAGCAAACAGCATAAAAACTGGAAACCAGACACTTACATAATAAATGAAAACAGCCGAGGATAATTACATTGAAATTATTGTGACTGTGACAGAACACACTAAGCATAACAACCATGATCAGCAAATTACTATCTATATACTCAGCAAATCATTTACAATTATATCAAATGTATTAAAACGTTTTTTCACATTAAGAATAAAACGAGAAAGGAAAAGTGGCACTTTTGTTAATTTCAAATGAAATAAATAATTTCCTGCATTCAAAAAGGGAAAAAAAATCATTTTTATACTGTAGTTATGAATGCCTTTACTAATCGGAAAGGATTTTCCCTCTTTTGTTCCCTTAAGAATGGATCTCTGATCTATGAGCACAAAGAATAAATATTAACGGGTCCTTTTTTGGGTTCTGTTTTTCTGTTTTTATTTATTTTTGAACTTGGGTAGGGGAATCATGGATTAAAAACGAAAACACAACCAAGCTTAGAAAACTTAATTCATAAGAAAAAAAATCAAAAGCAGTACTCTGACTTTACTGCAACTATTTTAGCCGCATGTTTATGTTATAGTTTGTACTGAACTCCACCTGTGTTCAAGTCACATGCTTTCTGTAAAATTTACAACATTTTACTGTAATAAAAAAAAAACAAAAAGTCTATTTTCTTGGATCAGAGACTACATCAGGTGCAAAATGCATTCAAATTAGCATTTCTCTCAAACAGATGGACTTTAAAAGTGACAGTTTTGTTTTTTATATAACAAAAGTATCATTGTTTTTGAAGTATATATCAGCAAAACTTTTGTTTTTAAGTCATAAAAATGTAAAAAAAAATACAACAAATTAAGAATAAGTAATTGTAATTAAACAAACTCTCTCCAGGCATTTTAAGAACTAAAAAAAGAATGTATCTGATGTTGCAGCCAAGCTGAACAAAGGTGACCTGAACTTGAAACCTCATGAAACAAACTTCTCTTCTCTTTTTCCTGCTTTTTCTCTACAACACTCTCTCAAGTCATCCAGCCTACATTTCCTCATGTCTTTGTCTCTGTCAGTCATTCCCTTCCTGCT
>NC_050516.1:2119426-2181209 GCF_002922805.2 Oryzias melastigma | reverse complement strand
GTGGTGGGGGGGCTTCTCCTCTGAGTCTGCATTTATCTGCAGCCGGAAGGAGCTTTATTGTTAACGCCTAAAGCTCACAGAAGAATCTGGAACTTTGTTATTTAAAAGGGCTTTCTAAAACTTGAGTGGAGCATGTAGGTCCTCTGGGTCCCCCACCTCCTGCCTCAAGCAGACCCTTATGAAAATAGAACACTGAGTTTAAGATTTGATCTTAAATTCAGTTCAGGTGTAATTCAATATATATATATATATATAAAGAGTTTTATTCTGACAGGAAGAGATATTTTTGACATTAACATTACTTTGCTTAAAAAGAAAAAAAGGTAAAAAGTAGACAATATAAAATAAGCTATAAAGACAAAAAACTGAGACAGGAAAACATAATTATAATTCACTGATGACATACCAGGAAATAAATTCATAAATGAGTTGGGGATCACACAACAAAAAGGAATTGCATACACAGCAAACATAGGCTCTGTAAAATAAAGTCAAATATTCTTTACCAATTACCAAAAATTTGTAACTTACGAGAAAGTGTCTAGATTATTTTGCTATTGAAAAACTACTAATACTATTATTTTTGTTGTAAGGCAGAAACCATTTTTTTCTTGAAGTCTTTTTACTTAAGATTCGGTTTTTGCAGTGTAGATCTGATCTGATCTGATCTGATCTGAAGAAATGAAAGAATAGAGTGAAAAATAATGAAGTGTGTTTTTAATGCTGTTGTAGAATTTGATTAAAATCAAAAGCAAAACTCCACTTAAAAGGTAATGATCCAAATAGATAAACCATTCTCTTCACATGGATGTAATTAATGGGAGGGCGGGAATACTAACTATGTTTCTAGAAATAAAACATTTTTGAAAAATGCACGTAATGTACCTAATGATTTCATATACTGAAATCATGATACAATTGAGATGTATTTACTCTCTGGACAATTTATAAAGTACACCTTCTAGTACTGGGTTGGACCCTGTTCAGAACTGGCGTAACTCTTAGTGTCATAGATTCAATGAGGTCCTGGAAACATTCCTCAGAGAGTTTGGTTTATATTGACATGACAGCATCACTCAGTTGCTGCAGATTTGTTGGCTGCACACCAATGATGCCAATCTACTATTCCATCACATCCCAAATGTGCTCTATTGAGCTGAGATCTGGTAACTGTGGAACCATCTGACTCCAGTGAACTCAGTGTCATGTTCAAGAAACCAGCTTTCAGACATGGCGCCTTATCCTGCTGGAAGTAGCCATCAGAAGATGTACACTGTGGTCATACAGGGAAGGACATGGTCAGCAACAATACTCAGATAGGATGAGTTAATATAACTATGCTCAATTGGTACTAAAGAACTCAAGGTGTGCCATGAAAATGCCCCCATACCATTACACCACCACCACCAGCCTTTGAACTGTTGATACAAGGCAGGATGGATCCAGGCTTTCATGTTGTAGCCAAATTCTGACGCTACCATCCGAGTGTCGCAGCAGAAATTGAGACTCATCAATTATATTCAATTCAATTCAAAATTATTTATATAGCCCAATATCACAAAAACAATTCCCACATGCCGGTAATTCTTGCTGGTAATTTTACAGAAGTAGAAGGTCTGTCATTAAATATAAACAATACCTGATTGCTAAACTAAACAGACTAAATAAAATTGGTTATCTCTGCCCTTGGAAACTCCCTCCTGGTAAGGAAAAACTCCTAAAAAAAAACTAATTCAGTAAAAAAGAAGAAACCTTAGGGACACCCACATGAGCAGGCAACATTTCTAATCTTCTATTGTCCAGTTTTGGTGAAACTGTATGAATTGTAGCCTCAGTTTCCTGTTGTTAGCTGACAGTAGTGACACCCGGTGTGTTCTTCTGCTGCTGTAACCCACCTGTCTCGAGGTTGGACTTGTTGTTAGCTTCAGAGTGAACATCTGAGGGGGGCTGTTTAGAGATTAAGGGTTTGTGGGTTTTAATCCAGTTGTACTGTGGCACTCTGAGCCTGCACTCACTAAAAAAAGAGCAGAGAAAATACAAGCATTCCTGCTGGCCCTCACAGGAGCTGCAGACACCATTCTCCTGCCATCTGGCTTTAACCAAACACTTAACAGTCCCTGGAACCTGATTTATTCTGACCCCGCTCACCTCCATCCTCCTCTGCCCCTTCTTCTCCGCTAATGCTCTCCTCATAAATGTTTTGTTTGGTGTCATTGAGTTGTACATTTCACTTGTTGCTTGTAAAAAAATAGGGGGGAGGTAATTAGCTCCTGACTGTCTTTAGGCAGAAAGTGGGGGTTTGTGCAGCTGGGCGCAGGTGCCAGACAGTGGATTGTTGTTCAGGGATTGATGGAGAAGGAACAAGCAGGCAGGATGGTTGGAATGTAGCTGCAGGGAGTCCTGACAGGATGTGGGCGAGCAGTGGAGCACAAAGAAAAACCTGAGCTCGGAGCTTTAGAAATCAAAGCCTCATCGGATAAAATCCTTAATACTGACTGTGTGCAGCGCTCTACAAAGCATCCAACTTGGTAATCTGGAGGAAGGTGGAGTCACAAGCTTGTCCTGAAGAGAGGGGCCCCTGAGCGGTAGCTAAACATAAGCAGGAGATTGTTTAAACCTGCTGGATTTGCCTGAATGAGGATGTCAGGTTAAAGGAAGGAACAAAGCTTTCTTGGAGTTTTCAGCGACATGTGAATCACAATTTAAGAAAGAGAAAAGCTTCTGTAAACTTTGGGGGCCCTGAATGAGCCCCACAGCGTTTGAAGAATCAAGACGTTTGTTCCCTTTGTACTTCTCAGTAGCAACCCAACATTTTCAGAACTGCAACCTCAGTCCAGTCCTCCAGGCTTCTATTAGTGAGCTTCTATTTTGCTAGAACAACAATCCATAGAATCTAATGTCATCTGTATTGACAGCTTCTTTTTCCATTTTAATCTATATTTATCATTCCACAGAAGAGAGCCTACTCTTTAAGTCCTCCACCATCATCTTTTGATCCATTTTAAAATCACTCCCAGTGGTCTATTGATTAGGATTATGCGGTTTTATTTATTTATTTATTTTAAGTGATTCTAGGTCATAGTTTTTGCAATACAAGTTTTACAAACTTCCTTAAATCTGCTCCTGATTTACAACAATTTGAATGAGGAAATGCTCAGAAATGCTGTGAATTTTTCAAAAGTCCTCCATAATCATAAAAAATGCTAAAAGAACATGTTTATAAACTGTTTTTTATCTTTAACCAATTCCTGCTTTCCTGCCAGCTTCAGTCCATTTACAGGTAAAATACTTATATCCATATTACATTATCCTGGCTTCAGAGTATTTCCATTATTAGTTTCTTTCTTTATGCTTCAGTCTGCCATCTGTCTCCCTGTTGGACCTGGCTGTTAGCCATCCCGCTTTCATCATCATCAAGCTCACGCAGACAACTTCATCTAATGGGACAAACGACTTCAGTTCTCCTCCTCCTCCTAACCAAGAGAGCTGCTGACCAGCTGACACACGGAGTTAAAGGAGAAGACATGAAAATGAGATGTGTTAAGAAAAAACAGAGATGTCTCTATTGTGTCCATTCTAATCTCCAATGTCCCTGGAACAAAGAAAATCCCAAATAACTCATGATAATCCAAATAAATAAAAAATAAACTTGTAAAAAGCAGTTGTGCAAAAGTAGATTGTTAATAGGTAAATGTTTTTTGGTTTAAGGTTTTCACAATTAAAGTTTTGTAAAACACATGAGATTGGAATACTTTTTTACTGACATTTTATTAAAATTATCAATTTAATAAAAAAAAAATTCTGAGTGTTTAAAAGTGTAAAATGTGTGTAATTTTAGTGTACTTTTAATTTTTTTTTTCAAAGTTTTAGTTTTTCAAAGTTTTTCAAAGAAGTACATTTACAGGTCATGCATATCCAACAAGGTCAGGCCTCCCTCACTAACACACATTTTTTAAAAATTTTTACCCATAATTCACATTGAATGTGTGGACTATTAGCTTTCAAATTAGGCCAGCAGGTTTGGTTTACTAGCTTGATGTTTGCGCTTGTGAAGAAGCTCTACAGCATGTGTGCACTGTTTTCTTGGTGTGTTCACACACTGGAATCATTGCTTTGGGTCACAATAGTCTTTTGTGATGGTGGAAATGCTTATTGCAGCCTTAAAGCTGGGTTTCTAACAGGGATTTTGGCATGTTGGATGACACATCTGGACCTACAAAATTGGTAAAAATGTTGTATTTGAGTTATGGTTCTCTTCAAAGATCGCCTTCTCTAAGAAAAGGTTGAAAACCTCCTTTAAAACTGGCAGGATTGTGGTCTACAGTATATCGCCAGTTTTTTGAGTCTCAAATCACACTGAGTCAATAATCTTTGAGGTCATTCATGGGGTTCTAAACTGAGAAAATCAAGCTTGAAAATCCTAGCAAACAGAAAATAAAGCAACATTTTGACCCCTAAATTTTTATGAGTTTATTTTTGGTTCAAAACAGGACTTTTTAAAAACAGGGGTCAATGGGAAATCGCTTCTTTTGAAACCAGCTCCAAGTGGTCACATGAGGAACTACAACATGTGGTAAGATCTCAATCTGTCATCAACAGTCCCATCTCAGTAAGTCATGAGCCTTCATTGTCATGTTTTCACAAACATTTCAAAGCCAAGCTGATCTTCATGTGGGCCTCCTGCAGCAGAACCCTTCTGTGCTGAAGACATGAGCTGTTTTATGTCTTTGCCGTTATTTTCATTTTTATTTCATGTCTACATAAGCAGAATGACAGCCAGATTCCATTCCAGTAAGACATTTGCATTAGTAAGATTTATTACTGTGAATTGTGATTGTGGTGTGATAGATTTGACGCCTCCTATTTTTTCATAACTCATTTCTAATACATCACAGACATCTATAGAGACCATAATTATACGGACAAAAAGGCAAATATATTAAAACAAATTTGGACTGTAAATCTTCTTTATTGTGTTTTCTCATGCTAGTGTGATTAATTGGTTTTGGTTCAGTCTTACACTGCTTACACTGTAGAAAAAAAATAGCAAAAACAACATCAAAAATAGTGTTTGAAATAATAATTTATAAAAAATAAAATAATTAAAAAAAAATTTAAAACAAATGTAATTTATACGTTTTTTAAAAAGTGCCAAAGGCTAGTAAATTATTTTTGTGTGTATTTTTTTTTTTTTATTTCAAAAATCAATCTGTAGTTTCTATGATTGTTTAAATTTTTTTCCGGGGGTTTTCTTTGTTAATTATTGTTTTACGATTGGAAACTTTTCCCAAAGGTTTTCTTATTTTCTTGGTTAAAAATGAGTATCAAAAAACAATTTTTAGCTCTCTTTCATCCTTTTTTATTTAAAATAAATGGTTGTGGCAACCAGATATAAATTGAAAATCAAAAATAAAAGAAAATTTGTGCACAGTATACAATCAATTAGTGTCTGTACCTTCCTTTTCAGCTTTCTTTTTCTGCCAGCTTTAGCATTTTCTAAGTGGATTTTTAAATTATGCTTTAGTTTTATTTAATAAAATATTTTTATTTTTATTTACCTGGGTCTGCTTTAGAAAATCACATTTTTTACACATAAACTGAGGATGTATGCGTACACAAACACCAGGTTAAAAGATTAAAAACAACGGTCCACAACTGTTTTTCTTCACGTTATGCGACATCTATAGATCCCTCTCAGCTGTGGTTCCACGCCCGGACCGGCACCACTGAGGTCCTATGGAAGAATAAGGAGCCAGTTCCCGGAGAAGCTGAAGTCATCGAGCAGGCATCCGTTCGAACAGCCCCAGAGACAATGGACCCCTCTGTCTCTCTAACACAAGATTGGTTTTAGACAAGAGGGCTGAGATTGACAGATACAGTCTGACTCGGTGTTGCAACACCTCACATGGCAGCAGAACGGCTAGGTTGATGATGCTTGTGTGTGTCTTCAGGTGAACTCCTGAAGAAGTGAAGGCTGTGCTGTGACCTAACATGACCTCTTAATAAATGGACACTGAAATCTCCCAGAGTGCTGATGAAGGCCGTGCAGAGTGGAGAGGCAGGTTAATCTGAAAAACTGCAGCCGAAGCTGAGAAGCAGAGGCGGAGGTCGCTCTGGCCCTTAATGCTCGCTGCTTTATTTTCCTCTCTCCCGAGTCACAGTTGTTAATCTAAGCTCCGTGCCCCACTGTGCCCGACCCCGACCTGCCACCATGTCGCCATGACAACCAGCTGTGCCCATGTTTTATACCAAGAAATCCTGAGTTCTGGTGAAAGTACGTTCGACGTGACTGTAGAGGACGACCGGAGACGGGTGTGCCAACCGCGGCCTCCGTTGTCTACTGTACTCACAGGCTCCACCCCCCTCCCTAGCAGCAACAATGGTCAAATCTGAATGCCTCGAACACACGAGACAAAACAAAGTTGCTTGTGTGTGCGGCCGTCTCTCTTTTGCAAGAGGACAAGAGAGAGGCGACACAAAAGAAGCAGTGACTGCGCCACGCGCTGCAGCCGAGCAGAGGGATGCGGCTCATGAATCCTGGACTGTGGGAGGCTGGCTTTGGTTTATGCATGAGGCTTCTGCTTTTAACAGTCATCTCAAATGGACATGGCAAAAACATATAAAAGTATTTTTGTTTTGTTTCAAGCTTAGATATTTTGTTACAGTTGACAAAAGATTAAATGACTTGCCTGAAGATAGTAAATCTAGAATAGCTTGAGTCATTTGATCATAAAAACATTGTATTTTTAAAACCTACTCCGAAGAAAATTGTGTTTTTAACATGCTATTGTAGGATTTTTATCGTGATGGAGGAAATTAAAGAAAATTAAATTAAAGAAAATTAAGTTTAAAACTGCATTTCTTTATTCAAATTACAGTGAATCAGGAACAAAGGAAAAAATGCGGTTGGAAAAAGTTATATTTGTTATGTACTAAGCAATCACTACAAGCTCCCTGCTCCATTCCATTCTGATGCTTCCACTTGTAGTAAAATACATTAATGTACATATTTATTTTCCTCGTCTGAGCTGTTATCTGGCTTAAACTGTACGGCTGAATACCTCCAATATTGGTCGTCATTTCTGTTGCACCAGTAATGTTAGGTTGGAGTTGTAGCTAGTGGGAGAGCATGTAAACAGATGGATAATGGGAAATAGGGGCAGGCTTACTACAGGCTTACTCCGTGCCAACTCAGAGGTGAATTTTACTGCCGTGCTGCTAAAACTTTGTCCTAGAAAAGGACAGGTTTTTGATTTTGGCCAAAAAAGCAGCATCTTCATAATTAAAAGACCACTGGGAACACTTTGAAAATAGATCAAAAATGATTGGAGTGGGACTTTAAGCAAAATCTCCCTTTACATAATATTTGGAAGCAGAAGTTTTATTTTCTAATGGCGAGTGATCTTGTTAGAAAGAATTGCTTGATTTAAGATAACTAGAAAGATTTATTTGACTCGCCTAAAATTGAATATTTTGGGGGGGAAAAATATTAAAATATAAGTAAATATTAGCATAAAATATAACTATTCTATGTTTTACCAACTTTAAAGACATTTAACTCTTTTTTCTAGCAATACATGCTCATTTTAAGACATAGGAGCAATACAGCATACCCAAATATGAGTGTTTATGGAAAATTTTATGGTTTAATTTTGTTGTAACCCTTGTACTATCCTTGGCATGTTTACATTAAAAGTGGGGTAATCTGGAGAGATCACACATCAGTATAAGGGTGGGGTCATCTGGACCCCATAAGAGAGCACAAGGGTTCAGAAATCTCACCAAGACAAATTCTACTAGTTCCATTGGAAGATATTTTCACTTATAATGAGGAAGAAACATATTTTATTCTATATCTTTGAACTTGCTTTGAGGACATCTTTGTTCTGGTATTTTTCAAAACTAAATTCTTGAAGAATCTGAGATACAAAGATTTGCACACATTGGCAGCACTTATATTCATTTCTGGGCTGAGTCAATGGACAGTGGGTGGTGTGAGTCGATCTGCATGAGTTCATGGGAGGGTTTGAATAGTCGCAGGAATGTTGCACTAAATGTCAGACGTGCTCAGTGTTTTATTATCAGCTTGATATGTAGAATTCCTAAAGAACATTGTCTGCTTGCTGATTATTTAGGCTAAGTGACTTAATCCCTTACACTGCAAAAACAACTCTTGTAGAAACAAGACAAACATTCTTCTAATTTACCGAGAATTCTTACTTTAAGATAAACAAATCTAGTCACAAATAATGTCAAAATCAGATTATTTTGCTGTTGAAAAACTTTCTTAAAAAGATTATTTTCTTGCAAGACAGAAAGGACATTTTTCTCTTTTTTACTTTCTTAAGATTCCGTTTTTGAGGTGTAAAAACTCCCTTTTAAACTAAACAGGAAGGTAATTTTCATTGACAAGTCACTGTAGGGTCTAAAAAATTGGAATAAAAAAATATATATTTAACACTATCTGTAACTTTTAGACCACAGTAACGTCAAAGTGACCTTCACAGGAATAACTGACTCACTAAAAAGAACAAGAATCCATCCAGGAGGTCCATAAAAAGGATTAAAGCTACTAGGAAAGCTGATGGTTTCACACATGTAGAAAGACTGGAACAAAAATAGATCCATGAAAGAGTTTAAGAAGATCTGGATTGTCACCAAAAACGTTGGACTTCTGGACTGAAGTGGCTAAAGAAAATCTTCCTGTAAAGTGTGCGACCTTTAACATCGAAAGTCAACATAAAATAAACATTTCAAAAGTATAAAAAACATTAGAGCAATGGCTAAAGAAGGTGGTGGGATAGAGAAGAGTTTAGGAAATGGATCACCACAGAACCAGAACCAGAAATTGTGCTCCATACCAGAAAAATTAACAAAAGCTTTGACAGAATCCAGTCAGTTAAGACTTTAACCTAGTTCAGAACCTTGATTGACGTAAACTTAACAGTCATGCGTGCTGGAAATTCCCCACAGACATAAGAAACATTGCTGACAGTTGTCAAAAACGCACAAAAGCAACTAACTGTACCAAAGGTCTGTGTTTCAACACAAAGCCAGGCACATTTGGAAAACTTTTTTACAAGTAAAAATGAAATTATCAATAAGAAAACATATTTTTTATATAAATGGTTGGAATCCTTTTGCTTTCAATAAAGCTTTTGTCTTCTGGATTTGACCTTTTTATTATTTCTTTTACTTATCTTTTATTATTACAAATAAAGCTTTATAGAGAATTTTAAAACGCTTAAGTTTAAATATACGTCACATAAAGTAATTGAATCTCATTTTAAAGCATGCGGCTCAGATTACTTTTCAAATTGGCTTCAATCAGGAAGTTAAAATGTTTGCTTCTGTCTAAACAGGGCAGATGCTTACAGATAACGCTGAAGTGAAACTTTAAGATTCAATATTTTATTCATAAATAGAAAATAATCCAGAAAGAACACATTTGGTGCAGGAATGTTGTCAGATTTCTTTAAAATGGTCTTATAAAATTCAATAGTGGTCAAATGAACACCTCATAAAAGGATCTTTGAATGAGTCCAGAACGATTTTGATTTAAACTTTAAAAGAAACGACTACATTTAGAAACTTTGTTTTTTATTTCAAAACTCTGGGAGAAGACTCATCTCACATTAAAACATTTTATGACAAAATCTTTTTGTTGGAATGTGCTGAACAGATTTTCAGCAGATAAAAAAAGTCATTATTATTTATTTGACCTACAGAAATTCCCCCTAAAGATCACAGCTCCTCCTTGCCGCTCTGAGAGTCTGATGCGGCGCTCTTCTTTGAGGAGGCTTTTACTGTCTGTTTGGCGGCGGGTTTTGTTTTCTTTTTATCCTCCTGCTTTGCTTGACTTTTCTGCTTTGCGTCATTTTTAGCGGCAGGTTTGACTTTGGCTGCTGTTTTGGCCTTCGCCGGGCTTCCAGCTTTGGTCTTTGCCGTCGGAGCAGCTTTGGCCTTAGCTTTGGCTGTTTTAGCTGCTGGCTTTGCCGTTTTGTTCGGCAGGTCGTCTGGTGCGTTCTGCTTCTGTTGTGACTGTGCATCGTTTTGCATCTGCTCTGCCTGTGGGGGAGCTTCTGTGACCTTCTGAGACTCTTCTGTGACCTTCTGAGACTCTTCTGTGACCTTTGGATGCTCTTCTGTGACCTTTGGATGCTCTTCTGTGACCTTCTGAGACTCTTCTATGACCTTCAAAGGCTCTTCTGTGATCTTCGGAGACTCTGAAGCGTCGGCCTCCTGTGGACTGAACTCTGCATTCACAGGAGTGGAAAACATCTTCAGCAACTCCTGAGCCTGAATTCTCTCCTTAAAAAAAGAAATATAAACATTAGGAGAAAAAAAGTTTTTTGATCTTTGACCTTTTTATTGCCTACATGAAAAAAATGAAAAAAAATCCTTGTTCTGTCAGCGGTACCTTTTCCTCGTGAGAAGGATTCAGAGTAAACCACAGCGCGACTGCACACCTTTGACCTTTGGTGACGGCTTTGACACCATGAGGGTTTTCTTTCCCGGCTCCAAAACCGACGACACGGCCGCACTGTGGGCGCACCTCAGCCTGCACATGTGCGGGAGAAATCAATTAAAACATGCTTTTTTATTTTTACCAGAACCAAATATCCTGCTGGTTTCTGTTAAACAATCACAGCTAATAAATCTTTAGTGGGGTCATAGTGAAACGAAAATAAGCTTCTCAATCTATGTTTATTTAAAATTATATTGAACTTTTCTGCTGTTCTTGTTTTTTGCTCAACATTAAAGGATACAGCAAAAGCTGACAATATTGTTTTCTCCACATTGAAGGTTGTTGTCTAATCCAGAAATAGCTTTTTTTAATCTATAAGAATTGATGGAGGAAAAAATGTAGACAAAAGACCTCTGAAAGCTACAAAATGATTGACTTCATCACCTGTTATTTTCTATAGTCATTTTTTTCATTTTTTTTTTTAAACAAACCAAAACTAAAACAAAAAATGTTTAAAAACTCTTTCACTGTTCTCGAAATGTTCCTTCTGTCAATTCTATTTTAGTATATTCTTCTGTCCATTTCTACTTATGGACTCTCAGAAAAAGTTTTAAAAATCCCTTTTAACCAACTTAATAGGGAGAAATATATACAGTATATATATATTTACTTTTTTTTCATCATCATCATTTAAAGAGCAACCATTGCTAAAATTATAATTTTAGTAGTGTAAACATATTTTGGATTGTGAAGTCTAGAAAAAGTCATAGAATTTCATTTTTTCTATCCAGTAAAGTAAAAAAAAAAATCATGGATATATTTAGGCTGCATTTACATCTTCTATATTCATTTTCCCTAATAAATGAATGTGAATAAAATAAAATAAAATAAAATAAAGTAAAATAAAATAAAATAAAATAAAATAAAATAAAATAAAATAAAATAAAATAAAAATAAAATAAAATAAAATAAAATAAATAAATAATGTTCAAATGTGTTCTGTTTATTTACCGTGACAGTTTTGGCGTCCAGTTCAGTAAAAATAAATTCTCCCCCCTCAAAGTCGTCATTCAGATACAGGATGGCACTAGAGGAGACACGTTCATGTCAGCTGTGTCATGTTGGTGTTGTGGGTGTTGGTGAGCATGCCCCGCCTCACCTGTAGTCTCTGTGTGTGTACGCCGGAGGTTCTTTTATACATTCATTGACTTCAGACACCAGCACACAGTTGTCCACATGAACAGGGTGGCTCAGGTCCGATCGGCCTTCCTGCTTCTCTGCACAGAAGGAGGTTAGAGCGTTTTTACATCTGCATATCACCCCAGGTTGATCATTAGTCTGTCTGGGATTATGAGGGACTTTAAATGTTTATTTACATAATATTGAGCCCCTTCAGTTTTGTTAAAAGTTTCACTCTTGTAGCACAATACCGTCACAACAGGCAGAAGGAATTAAATAAACCTCTACAACAGGAGATATGACTAAAAACACTTGAGTTATCAATATTTTATAGGAACAAATATTATCTCAAATAAATGCTAATATGTTTTTTATTATATTATTTTATTTATTATTTTATTGATTACATTTAAAACAAAAAGCAACAATGTCTTAAATTGAGGGTTTTGTTCTCACTTTTAAAGGTTTTGCTGCCTCCTAGCGGTCAACAGGGTTAAAACATACATAAACAAAAACATGCATATTTTTTTAAAATGGCCAAAATCAGTTTCATTAATAAAATCATAGCAATAAATTAAATAACAAAAATATTTTTCTGCCTACTTTTAGGAGTTGAGGCACATGTTTATTCAAACAGAACTTTTTTATTATTAATATATCCTTACTTAATCCAAAATATTATTTTCTTTTTTAAAGATGGTTTTTAAACAAAATTAAATGTATTAATGGTTCAAAGACAAAGTCATTGAAAGAGAACGTCAGTGACATTTCATGGATTTTTCTGATTGGATTCTTTAGAAACAGATTTTTTTTCAGTTTTTTGAAGATCTTTTGGGGATTTTCGTCACTTTTTTATGTTAGACGAGGTTTGTGAAAAGTGAATTCTCATTGTAAAGGACAGTCTGTTTGTGAGTAATTCCACAGGATTTATTGGGATCAAGTGTCTTGCTCAATGGCACCACAGTAGGGTAACACAAGTGGAGCAACTATTGCTGGGTATCTAATCTTGCCAGTACTGGTAGTTGAACCAGTGACTCTCCAGCTCAATGTTGCTAACCATCAGGCTTCAATATCCATGACACATTCTCTTTAAAAACAAAGTTAGAAATGGAGTTCAACAAGGTTCTGCACTTGAACCATCTTGATACTTTTTTTAAAAGCTTCCCCAAAAAAAACAACTTTATTTGTCAATTAAACCTCGTCATGCCAAAGAGTTTGTAAAGCTGCCATTCTAGCAGACATAAAGACTGAATTTAGAAGCTATTTAGATGCTAGCAACACAGTTTACATTTTAACACGCATCCAGAATGTAGTCATTTGACCTAAGTGATGGCAAAAAAGTATCACCTATTTATAAAATAACCCTCTGCAAAATCATTTAGGGTGGCCTCATGTCCACATTATTCAAGGAAATCTCAATAATCAGCTTTGAATGGCTCTGACACCTCCCTCTTCAGAATAGGATTTGCTTTTTAATTGTTCCTCTGGCAGGAAGCTCATGGTGTAACTTGGTGTAATCTTTATTCACATGCTCTAAATGTACAGCTAAAAAACAATAAAGTCACATTTTAGAGGGGTGGGTCAAAAGTCTGGTTCCGACTTAAAGAAAGGAAATGCAGCAAAGATGCAACTGACTTTCTGAACCAAAGATTAGGCACCAGGGACTTAAACAGGTGCTCAGCAGTCATAAACTCTTACATTTTTCATGCAATAGCAAAAGAAAATAATTAAATAAATTGAAGGAGACAGATTTTTTTGTAATATTTTAGAGATATTTGGCAAAAATTATTTACAATTTTCTTTATCGCAAAAAAATGTTCAACACTGGGATTTCCTGCATTTAAAATTACAATGCAGCATCATTTTTTAAATGAAAAATGAGATTGAAAGAATAGGGATATGAAATGTTCAAATTTCTTTTTACTGAGCTGTAGACGTGAAACATGTTTTTGTCTGATAAAACACCCAGACTCATTTTATCTTTGTGCTTCACTACTACCCTCTGCAGCAGAAGACGACGGAAAACGCCGCCTGACTCACCATCGATGGCAGACCGGCACACCAAGTGAGAGTAAGAGAAGTAGAGCGGTGTTTCCAGGCGAAAGTACGACTCCAACACCTTCCGGACTTTCTCGCTGCTGTCGAAGAAGAGGCGGCTGCTCTTCAGAGGAACCTTCCCTTCCTGTCCGAACTGTGAGAACAAAGTGTATCTCAAAACAGGAGACTGAATGAAGAGCATTTGTCTTTTATTTTAGTGACTCCTTCAAAAAGCAGGATTTTTTTTTTTTTAAGAACTTTAGCATCAGTGACGAATTTCAGAACTTTCTGCTTGATTAGGAAAAATATTTTGAATGAGAAAAAGCTGCAGAATATCAGCAGACTAGTAAACACGGTGGGGGAACTATCATGGTTACACCTTTTATCCAGAACTAGAATGAAATGTTAACAATAAACTAAGGTGACTCTCTATCTGGAAACTCTTTCAGGGTGTACCCCACCATCACCCAACCATAATTAGGACAGGCTCCAGCATCCCTATGACCCCAAAAGGGGTTCAGTGGGTTCTGAAGAGGAATGGATGGATGATTTTGTCTCATAAGTCTACAAAATGTTTGCGTAAATGTTAAAAGATTGTCCAGATGTTTTTTGTGGCAGGACTGCATTTCGTTTCTGGTTATTCTACTTATTTTTTGGCCTCCTACATCCTGTTAGTTAGTTGAGAAAGTTTGCTGATGTTCTGAATTTTCTGAACCACGCTCAGACACTTGGGGCATCTGCGAGTGCGCGGGTACATGAAAGGCAGAGGAGGAAGTGATGAGTTTGTCCGCTAAACAGAAACAGGGAATACAAAGACGAAAAAATTAAACTAAAAAAAGGAAAAAACTCCATTCTAAGATATGGGAAAGAAGACATATTTTCCCAGCAATTTGCTCTATTTTCCATCTAGTTGTCCACCCTCTGTCTATCTCTGCGTGTGAGTTAAGTAACCTTTGTGTAATAATCAGGTGATTCACCTGAATAAAAAAAGAAATTAACTTTCATTTGTTGCTAAACTCATTTTTCACTTTTTGTTACTTCTAAAAATGTAATGTTCAGACCTTCAGGGGGTTTAAAGAGGTCGTGTCTCCTTTGGTACTTTTGAGTCTGATGAAGAGATGCTACCTCAGCTGATTGTTTGTTGCAGAGACTTCTGGGAAATTTGTAGGACACTGGATTTTGGAATTCCAGATTCGGACACGCAGAGAAAATGGAGAATGCCCTATAGGCCTATAGTGCATTAAGTAGTGAGGAAATTCTGACACAAATTTAGTCTTTTTGGGTGTTTTTTTGATAAAGAGCAACTAATGAATCTGATGTGTCCCTTTCGGTGCCACGGGGGGGCTGCAGCCTATCCTAGCCACTGTTGGGTGAAGGTGGGGTACGCCTTGAACAGGCTGCCAGTCTGTTGCAGGAACGCACAATAACACACACTCACATTTAGGGACCATAAAGAGTTACAGGTTGAGCTATGAAGCGTGTTTTTGGACTTTGGGAGAAACCCGGACTGCCAAGTGCAAACCACTACACCACGTGCAGTTCTGGGTGTTTATATACTGTCAAAGCTGTCATTATGTTATTGATAATTTCAGATGGGGGGCTGCACGGTGGCGCAGTGGTTAGCGCGAAGGCCCCGGTTCGACTCCCGGCTGGGACCTTTCTGTGTGGAGTTTGCATGTTCTCCCCGTGCATGCGTGGGTTTTCACCGGGGACTCCGGCTTCCTCCCACCGTCCAAAAACATGCTTCATAGGTGACTCTAAATTGCCCCATAGGTGTGAATGTGTGTGTGATTGAGGCCCTGCAACAGACTGGCGACCTGTCCAGGGTGCCCTTCAGTAGCCGGGATAGGCTCCGGCACCCTGCGACCCCGAAAGGGAAAAAGCGGTCAAGAAGATGGATGGATGGATGGAATTTCAGATGGTGCATAAAGAGGAAGTGATGACAGACCTTGACGGCCTTCAGGACAGTGACCCCCTGGAACATCTCACTGGGCGTGTGTGGAGAAGGGCGCCCCCTGTAGCCGTCACCTTTCAGAGCAGCTGCCTGAAGAAATGAGTGACACCCGATCTTGACATGGCGGACTGACAGAAGCTCAGCAGACAAACAGAAGGCGGCAGAGAGGAGTGACTCACATTGGAGAGGCGCTGCAGCTCCCTGCATTCATCATCGCTGATCACTTTGTCCAGCAGCACCCGCTGAGAGCCGTTCAGCTGCTTCGACGTCATGGTCACCTTGATGTCGTCATACAACACAGCGCCCCCTGCTGGATGCATGTCACATTAAGTGTCCAAGCATCACAACATCTCATTCTGCGGCAGAAACACCCACCTTCCTGCGGAACAATTATCTTGGCCATTTCTGAAGAGTCCTTCTTCTTCTCTTCCACTAAAGTCTCAATCTCCTTCATCAGGTTTCCTATTTCCTCAGTGATGCGAGCTGCAGTTTCTCTATCCGCCCTGAAACAAACACATCAACCACAGATCTCACATTCTGTCAAAAACTCTAAAAACATACAGGTTTCCATCTTGGGTCTTACTTTTGTTTGTCTCTTAACTTCTTTGGCATGATTTCCTCAGGCGTCCATGAGTCCTGATGACATCAATAACCACAAATTAGTTTATATGCAGTATTTTCTGGCAGGGTTAAAGGTACAGGGCTCACCGGATCTACAAAGGTGATCCCAAAGGCTTCGTAGCCAAAGTAGAGCAGCTCCTTCTCCAGTAGGGACTGCTGGATGTGCTGCTTGACCACCTGGAAGTTTGGAAGGAAACATTACTGTACTATGAAGAAAGGGTGTAGTAAAAATCCATTTGGTGATATACATCACAATACTTGCTCTAGTGATACTTGTATCGATTTAAAATAATGACAAGGTGATATTTAATTAACTATTTATGAGCATCCTTCAGAGTCTTACTTTTGTTTTCCACCAATTCCCTAAACTACTAGTACTGGATAAGCTACATTTAGCAATGTAGAAAATAAACCACAATCTGTATTGGAACCTTGTTACTTAAAGCACATTAGTTCAATGCTCATTTTTCATTTACTGAAAAATATTTTGTTTTAGAAATCAGATCATTTTCATTTATCAAAAGAAAAGCAGAATGAATTTGCATGGATAAAAGCAACTTGTTTATGAGATACAGTTGCGTTGTGATCATTAAAAAAAATTAATTCTACAGTTTTATTACCATGAAAGGTGTATTAATATTCAGGTGGAGTTTTTTTCAATGTCATACTCTTAAAAAAAAAAATTGTGAAAATTTGTTCTGGTACTGTCTTGGGATATATTGCGATACATAGCATATCGTGAGCCATGTATCGCGATATGTACCACATCGCCATAACTTGTCAATAAACACTCCCACCATCAACCAACATTAAACCACATTATAGGTGAATTTCTTGATTTTGCCAAAATGCAATCATTAGTGAGAGCAAGACGTTTGTCCCGAGAAGTTTCTAAGCCTACTTAAACCCATGACATCTGAATTTATTTCCAGTTATACAGTAGATTAAAATATTACCTGCATGCTTTTGCTTTCAAGTAGATGCTAAATTAAGTCAAGTTTGCAGCAGAAGTGGTTTGACGAGCATTTTTGCAACAATAGATGTCATGGGTTAACCCATAGAATTATGCATTTTGGTTCTTTATGCTAGCTTCTGCATGTGATCACATCATATCATATTTGTAGAATTAAATCCAAGTGGTTCCTAATCTCCATCAACAATATTTAACCACCCATAAATGGAATTTCAGCAGCTTTCTACACAATTAAACAGTATTGGTATGATGCGAAACTTATCAAAAACAAAGATGGTCAAATATGAGATAAAGCCAACTTGTATTCAAAGACATTATTGATTTTGTGTTATGCAATGCATCAAAAATGTTCAAATTCTTCAGCAGATCAGCTTTAAACTGAATTAAAACCATTACCAAGTAGTACAGCTATCTCTACCTGTCGGGCTGTTATGGTTTTTGCCTTGTCTTCGCCCAGCACAGCAGAATAATAATTCAGGTTCTGGTTCATCACTTCATCATCAGGGTGGAAGAGCAGGAAAGTCTTAGCGCACTCTATTGCCTTCTCATACTTTTCACCTGAAGAAAAGAGAAGTAAAGTAAAAGAGTATGTTAAAAATGATTATAAAGTTGGTCCTATTGAAATTCAAGGAATTTGAGAGCTAAATGCTATGAGGAGAAACATTTTTGAATCTCATCTTTTGATTCCGAGTTGTTCAAATGTCATAACTTTATCCCAATGGAGAAACTGTATAATGGCTGAAAAGAAACCCACAATCTATAACTAAACTGGGGTAATACATATTAAAAAATGAATTGCTTCATTCTACTTTTGGTGAAGGGACAATAAAAAACAATAGGAAAAAGAGAAAATAAGGCCAAACGCTTAGCATTTCTGCTAAATTATCATGCAAAGATAGAATATTGATGCTAAAAACCCTTTTATGGCAGAGATAAATTGTTATACAAAAATTTAAAATATGTTGTCAAAGGCAGATAGTTATGTAGAGATAATACTGTATGTAGTGTACAAAAAATACAAAATTAGAAAAAAAGTCTATGCAACCAAAAAGGTACACAGTATTGAACAGTGAGAAAAATGTACCACAATGTAATGCAAAATAAAGGCTTAATTGTGCTGAGAATTGTAAAAATGTTAAACAATTCTTAGCTAAATGTCAATTATAGCGACTACAGAAAAATAAAAAGTAGGCTACTTTTTCTAAACAAACATCTTCTCGCCTTTGCTAATTTAGGTCAGAGACACTAAGTGATTATTAGAACTAGGCTGAGTCTGAATTCCCTCCCTAACTACTACAAAAATATATACCTTGGGACTATCTAGTCACCGTCACTACTTTTTTTGCCAAAAAGGCAAATATGACATCGCAAATATGAATACACTGTGTTCTGATGGTCAAAACGTTATCAAAAAATACCTTAAAATACTTTTTTTTGTTTGCTTGTTTATTTTACAAAAAAATTTTAAAAACACAATGAATTATAGTTTGTATTCCCCAATTTAGTGAGCACTGTTCCACACTGGTTTTTGCAAAGAATTCTAGGGATTTTCTAGGGAATTTGATTTGGAATTGTAGCTCCAGACAGCACTACAAAATGGGAAATGCAGTTTACAGTGTACTATATAGCAAGTAGTGAAGGAATTTGGACGAAGCCTGTGACTTCATGGTCTCTGTAGTTTGTTTTGAATTATTTCTTGACTTCCT
This sequence comes from Oryzias melastigma, assembly GCF_002922805.2. Classification (NCBI taxonomy): domain Eukaryota; kingdom Metazoa; phylum Chordata; class Actinopteri; order Beloniformes; family Adrianichthyidae; genus Oryzias; species Oryzias melastigma. The sequence continues at coordinate 2,162,271 of NC_050516.1, read as the reverse complement.
GTTTTAGCTTTTTTCCTTTGATCTTTCCCGTGCACATTTAGTTTCCTCTTTGCTAATTAAGAATCTTTTCCAGTTGCACTCTCTCCAAAATACTGATATCACAGTCAGAAAAATACTTAAAGATCTAAATATACAGAAATGCATTTTTCTGGCACCAAATGTAACAGCATTAAAGCAATGTCCTTTTTTTTCATCTGGTGTGGACATTGGCCATTATATGTCCAAATTCTCTTCCTACTCCCCAACTACTAAAAAACTGCAGTAAGGGACTGTCTAGAACAGGAAGAGACAACTCCAGTCCTTGAAGGCTGCTGGGTCTGCATGATTTCCAGATGTCCAAAGCCTTATTCATGACTGATTACCTGGTTTAGGTGTGTCCAGCCAATTAGAACATGCCAGAGCAGGATTACATGCTGAAAAAAATTCAGGAATGTGGCCCTGGAGGCCTGGAGTTGCCTATTTCTGATCTAGAACCCTAGATTTTAGAAGCAGTAAAGGACACATGCTCACTACTTTTTTTTAAAAACAGCAAATGTGACAATTTCCAGAAGTAAAAATCTAATACATATGAACCTTTTACTAATACTTTTTATGAATTCACTGCATTCTGATGATAAAAACTTAGATGATTCATGAAAAATAAACCGAAATGCATTGTTTTGACATGAAAAATCATTCAAATGCAACACATTGTGGTCTATATTTACCAATCTAGTGAGCATTGATGATCATCGTTTTTTTTGAGAGACTTCTGGGAAATTTCTAGAGCTCTGGATTTGTAAATTTGACAGCCCTTCAAAATGATGAACGTACTATATGGTGCACTTATGTAAGTAAGTAGTGAAGGAATTTGGGCGAAACTATGGTTTTCTATTTCACTGAGAGTGACATTTTGGTTTAAAACACGACCTCACTGTCCATCTTGATGAGTGACCATACAAGATTTTAATGTGGACTCATCCGGGAAGTCATAAAAGAAGCAAAATAACATGGAAAGAAGTGCAGGACTTACTTGACTCTATTAAGGTCAGAGTTATTGATTCAGTAAGAAAGAAATAGATTTCAGGATAAAATAGATCTATGGGGAGGAAAAAAGGACAAAAACTAGTCTCACATTTGACCAAAATATCTGGAATGTTCCCAAAAACTCTGAGCAAATAATCTTTGAACAGATGAAACAAAAGAAGAACGTTCAAGAATAAAAAGGAGCATTTCAGAAAAAGATCAGATCAACAGTCTAACTTTGTGGTGGTAGTGTAATGGTGCGGGACTGTCTTTTATCCAAAGCTGTCTGCAAGAGTGAATTTATGCACTTATCTCAAAGTATATTCCTCTTCCAGTGGCTTTGACTACAACCACTCCAGGTTAGCATAAATGTATGTTGTTGGTAATGAAGTGAGACTCACTGTTGTAGTAGGAAAACTGCAGGTAGTTGAAGTGTGAAGGTAGAAAGTCTTCAAAGGGTTTGTCTTTGCCAGGAGCTGAGGCCAGTTCCACGGTGCAGTGCTGCTTACAGTTCAAGGCCTGTATGTAGTGGTCTGATACAAAAAAACACAAAACTGTTCTTATACGTTGAACATTTTCAAGATATGTTTATTTGCAGGAAAGTTCTCACCTGTCATGGTCTGGAACAGGTCTGCACTGTACTCCATGTAGTTGTATCCATCGTAGCGGTAAGCTCCCTCACACAGAACTCTGCACTCCTTATCAGCTGTGAAGTATTCATTCAGAGCTGCTTCAAAGTGCCCAGCCGCCAGGCCAAACGAGTCGTCGCTGTAGTACTTTTTCCCCAGCAGAAACTCAGCCTGGACCAGCAGAGAGGATCAGTGCCAGGTCTCTCCTTTCTTGGCTACATAATTAAGAGACAAGAGCTCACCATGTGGGGGCTCGCCTCCAAATCTCTGAAGTCCTCCTCCTGGACTCCTGCCATCATCCTGTAGTAGTCGAGGTTCTGTTTCATTTCCACGTGGTCCGGGTTGGCCAGAAAGAACGTGTTGGCAGCCGCCACTGCCTTGTCCAGTTTATTGATCTGAAGAACAAAAATGAAGACCTGTAACCAGTGCACCTGGAGAAGGACTTCTATCAATTTCTGAAATGGCAGTCAAGTTAGTAAGTAGATTGGCAAGTTGGAATTCATCCACAAAAGCAAATGACTCTACTGCTCTGCTGGCAGTAAGTGAATGGAGAAGATGACTGCTGCGGTATGATGGACTTGAACTTCAAGATCTTTTCCTCTATCATGAACTCTAGTCAAGCCCTAGAGTCTAACCCAGCCAGTTGCCTTGTCCTCCTGATGTTCCAGTTTGACCACTACACTGCTATTTATTGGTTCAGCACCCCTAACCAATCGACAACGGTCAACAGAAAATCCGATTTCCATTCATTTTTTAAAGACAAGGTCAATTTGCTCCACATTGTTCTGTGCCAAAAGTCCACATTCTCTGACCAGTCCAATTTCAACGCTTATAAATAATAGTAGAAATCCTTACTTTTGAAAAACTCACCAAGAAATTAAAGTCAACAGCAACAAATCCAATCTTAGAAATGACTGAGCAACAAGTCTAGCGTTTGGCTCTTTTTTTACACAACCAATGAAACTCTATTTGAAAAATGCAATACTTAATGAATCAGTGTGGAATGTACTGTATGTGTAGGTAAAAATATTTCTATTTATGATTAACTGTAGCTGTAATTATATTATTATTATTATTCATATATATTATTATATTATATTTGACATCATTAACATGTGAATGCACATAGATGGAGATGTATGTATGCAAATACAGTACTAGGGATGCCACAATTCTGGATTCAAAACCAACCAGTATCTTTTACACCATTGAACCAAATCATGGAAAAGTAAATTGTTGCATCCCGTGTCATAACTTTGCACGTCTTTATGCTAAAAATGTCGGAACAAATGTGTTGTGTTACATTACAACAGGCTGTAAGTCAACTGAAAGGTTTGTTGTCAATGTTACTTCCTTATTAACAAATTTTCAAAAGTTTTTTTATTATTTTAATTTTTTGTTGTGGTTTATATACACAAATAATATATCAAACTGAAACAAAACCATATAAATTGAGGACATTGTTACATCCTTATTATGTATGTGTATTAGGGGTTTAACAATTTATTTGAACAAATTCCATCTGATTCACTGACCTAAAATCGATCCAGGACATATTTGGCCAAGAATTCAACCACTATGAGTCAGAAATAAATACCTGGTACTAAACAGAGCAGGTGAAGTTTTCCAGATTCCTTGTATTTCTTGAAAGATAATCAAACTTTAAGAACCAGTGTCAAATCCATTCACATTTTAGTTTCACATGAAAATAATGCAAATTGAACTTCATTATACCATTAGACCACACTATATGGTCACATGTCTTTATTCAGAATTCAGTGTTTCCAATAATTGGACTGTGATAATGGCTTAATCATTTATTTCTCCCATCACGTGTGTTGTCCTCTGTGATGGACATTTTATGTTATATTAAGATAAATCTACGATCAATCCAAATTTTATTTTTCATTGTGGATATGATCAATTTACTTCATTTTCAAACAATCTTATAATGGTGTTGGTCAAATGATTGATTTGTTTGGATTGTAGGAATATAGAGATAATTCATTAAGTTGATTAATCGTCATATCCCAACATGTATACATCCATCTACATATATATGTATGTCTTTATCTTTTACTTTTTAACTTGTATATTTTCCAATCAGTACATAACTTATTATTGTAACTAAGTTTAATACTGTATATCTATGTATAGATATGTCTCTTGTTTGACTTATTTTGTTCTTTTTTGTTTGATTGCTTGAAATAAATCCAATCTATTTCTGATTTTGCCCAGAATGATTTTTCCTCATTAAATGTTCTCTTTTATCAGATGTTTTATGATACAGCTTCAAAGTAGATCAAAAGTCTTTGAAGGCGATACATCAAAAAATTTTGAATAGATTTTGGAAAATAGTTTGATCGTTTTCCACTCCAGCATGCTCTCTAACGTCAGAGGCTGACTCCACCTTAAGACGTGGCATGGTGGACTCGGATTGGGGGGGGGGGTTCTGCAGAGTTGTAGCCTGCAGCCTGAATGCCTGCAGAGCAGAGATAACCTGGAAAAGTTCTCCTGCTGTTGATGTGAGTGTTTGTGATTCAGTTGCATGATAATGTCAGCTGTAGATGGAGCGTTTGACGGCAGCAGCATCTCACATCCCGCCTGCTCGCTCGGCTCTACCTTGAAATAGGCGACTTGGAGGTAGTTGTAGGGGGTCCTCTTCTTGAACTCCAGCTCCACTTCCTGGCTGACGAGATGCAAAGTTGGCGAGCCGAGCTTCTCGGTCTCGCAGGAGTTGACGCAGTCAGCCCGTTTAATGACTTTCTGGAAAAAGCCCAGATCCTCCACGGAGCCCACCCCGGGAACGGGAACTCCCAACCCGGCTAACGGCTCCCCGTAAGCGGTCTGGTTAGCGCAGCTTAGCCGGCAGTCAGCCTTCACTTTCCGGACCGTGGCTTTGTTCCTGAGCGCCTTCTCCATGTTCAGGATGACCGACAGCCAGTCCCCCCTGTAGTAGGCTTCCACGGCCGTGTCGAAGAGGAAGTCATAGGGCTCCAGGGGGGTCCCGGAGCTGAAGTCCGACCTGCAGAGCGGCGCGGCGAGGCAGAGGAGGAACAGCGCGGAGCGGAGCTCCATGGTGGGAAACGTCCGGGCCGAGCGGTGGAGAGAGCGGCTGCAGCCGAGAGAGGGAGCCGGAGCTGGAGAGGAGGTGTCAGCCTCAGGCTGGGGCTTGTTGTAGGAGGTGGGGTTGGATAGTTGACACCCCCAAATCATCAGGTTACCATTTAAAGTTTATGTCCATTCACTTAAATAGATTTAATAAACTTTTTACGTTACTTGACTCCCCTTCCTGACTTTTATTAAAGAGAAGTTTTTTTTTAATTATTATTATTTTTTAAGCAAATTTCTGTAACATATTCTGATCACCTGAAAATGTAAATCCATACATGGGGTGGAGCCTAAAGGGACAGCTGCCCCCCACTGTAAATAAAGATGGACAATTGAGTATGACGTCACTCATTGAAAATGCCTTACTTCCGTCTCCAGCTAAATGAAGCACTTTCAGTGGCCATTTTTCTGCATTATGGGTGCCACCATTTGGAGCCAGACGACAGTGATTGGTCCAAGTCGGTCTGAGTCACATTTCTGGGGCAGCAATTGTCATCAATCATGAGTAAGCTTGTTCAAAGTCCACACCCCTTCCACTGACAGCGGTTTGTGAGTATCTGTCAATCAGGAGTTTGATGTGGGGGGTCAGTGGGCACAACATCCTTTCACAGTCAGTATCACATCAAAGTAAAAAAATAAATAAACAAACAAATACCCAGGCAATTTATTACCATTAGCCCATCATTGGGCTCAGACGTCAACAGAAAAAGTGACCATATGACTATTATCTGTTGAGTGATTTAATGTAACGAAGAAAAAAAAATATTTCTGACTAAAGTCACATGAATCTACTGACAGTGGCTCTGGGCTATTAGGTTAATTCATTTAAGAAATGGCTTGCGTCATTACTTTAGGTACAATTTTCCAGTTGTTTTCAATCTCTGCTTACTTGTTCTAATTAAAACAACTGTTAATTGTTTTAACAATTCAAAATGTGTAAATGATTATTATTATTATTATTATTAAATTCACATTTTTTTGTCACATACATATACATACATAGTATAATATGCAGTGAAATGTATTGCAGAACTGTCCGACGGTTTCAAGATAGGAAGATATTTACAGTAAAAATATAAGTATATGAGATATAGAAGTAAGAAATTAGTAAGTAAGTAATTAGCTTATTATTTTTCAACTGCAAGAACTTCCCAGAGTCTCATTATAACTTTCCAAACCAAAACAGAATTAAATGCTATCAAACACCCCTAAGAGTATATTATTTAGGATATTGATTTAAGAATTTTCTATACATTTTAGAATTTTAATTTTAAGATTAATTTCACATATTACATACAGGTTTATTTTTTTAGGAATTGGACAAATAACCATCTTTCTTTGGTTATGATGCATTTAAAAACATGTATTTAGGGGGTGGGATTACAGTTTACATCCAAAGACACGTGCGATGTTGTAACTCCAATATGTAACAAATAAATCAGCTGTAACTGTGGTTCTAGTGCTGGGAGTTCAAAAATGTGCCGGAAAAGAAAGAATCACTTTTAATTTTGCCTGCTACTTTTTTGTACATTTTACGATGTATTCCTTGTTATGATACAGACATGAGGTAAGAACAATCAACATAAACAAAAGTCTAAGTCAGAACAAACGATTATTTTCGTTGATTTTGATCAGGCATAAATTTGGACTACTATATTTAGAAAAAAGGGCGGAGACCACAGTATTTTCAGCACGTTACTAAACCGGTGAGCGGAGAACGAAGAGTAGCTCTAATACCGGTAATTTCGTTTTTGGTAGTGAAGAGGAGTTTGTAGTTAATAGTGATTAAACACAAAATGGATAGGACGGTCAGTCTACCGAACCAGCCCGAGAAAACAACGAGAGGTACTGATTGATTGTCATTTTCCCCCTTCTCTTATTTGTAAACTGTATTACACAATTAAGATAGCTAGCAGTGATCACAAAATTTGCGCATAAATATTCGGCTATAGCTAAATATTATTGTGGCTTTTTTTTGCACATATATGTAATGCCTCCCAAGTTAAATCTTATTAAGTCATCTTAGTTTCTGTGCGTCTGTATTTTGTTTCATTATCTGTGGTGAACAAAATGTTCTCACATCAAGTTCAGATCCACTTAACAAAAATGCTCTTCTTACAGCCACTAATGTCATTTATGTGTTAGGTGGTTTTGTAAAGTGCCACAAACACACATTAACTAAAATGTAATCAACATTATGTTTACATTTTCAGTTCAGAGCTCTTATTTTGAAAATATCACTGTTTAAGCTTTGTGTAAGAGAAGCTGAGATAGTTGCTTTTCTGACTTGTCCAAAATTTGTGTTGTTGTGATAAAACAAAGTAGGAAATAATAAAATGTTAAACCCAGGTAAGCATTACTAAATAATGGTAACTCAATTTTTTTTTTTTATTTGGATTGACTCCCCTTTTTCGCTTTGATATTGTATTATATATTGGTACCATGTGTGTCTTGTAGTTGCAATGAAAAAACTAAAGAATGTAACATTGTGGCTGCAGCATTAGTTAGTTTCAGGCATATAACTGTGATGTAACCTTCTTTTTGCTGCAGTCACTCTGGTTGAGAGAAACTCGGCGCCCAGCGGGCTGGAACTGGTCAGCTCATACCAGACCAACAGAGTGGGGGACCCCATGGATCTGGTGGCTCTGGCAGTACAAGTGCAGAAGGTGTGTGTTTATACCCCCCTCATATCACTGATGCATACAATCCAGGTACAAATATTAAAAACTGATTGTTATCATTATTTTTTCTCAGGGAGACGAGTTTGTTAAAGCCAACGCTTGCAACAAGCTGACAGTGATCGCAGACCAGATCAGATATCTGCAGGAGCAGGCCAGAAAGGTACAACGGATCAAACTTGAAGCACACTGATCTCAACAGTTTCCAACCATCTTAGATCTTGAATTACTTGTTTCTGCCTCCAGGCTTTGGAAGAAGCAAAAAGAGATGCAGACCTCCACCACGCTGCCTGCAACATTGTAAAGAAGCCAGGGAACATGTATTACCTCTACCAGCGGCCTTCTGGACAGAAGTACTTCTCCATCATCTCACCTAAGGTCGGAATCGCACTTAAAACATAGCCGTTACGTAACATTTCTGTGAGTGAACATGAACGCCTGAGGGAACAGTTTGGTGTTCAAAGTTCATGTAACTTGACAGGAAGCTGATAGATTCCCAGCTCTCTGTTTTGGCTGGATCCAGCTGGTTTCAGTACAACTCAGTTCTGTGTAAAACAAACAGATTCTTAATGTTTATGGAGTTTTTTCCACCATGGAACATTGCTGAAGCAGCAAATGTTTTTAGCTTTTAACATTTTTGGTTTAAAACAAACATAATAACAGTTATGACACATATTTGTTATACTTCTTGGAACTTTGAGTTGAGCTTTGCCTGGTTTTAGACAAATTTGACATTGTTTAATTTAGTCTCTACATGTTTGATATTTTCTAAAACACAAAAACTGTTTGATTTTAATTTCTGCAGTAAAAAATGACTAAATTTACCGCTCGGAATTGAGCACTATGAACAGGTTAAAAAAAAATTAAACATAAATAAATAAATCAACTTGAAAATGAGAAAAAAAGCTCTAAAAGGTCTCGGAGTATTAAAAATTAAGAGTATTCTTGAACATAAAACACTGAAAAAAAGGGTTTCTTTTGTGATTTTGTTAATTAAAAAATGTGTTTTTCCTCTCTTTAAAGGAGTGGGGACCAAGTTGCCCTCATCCATTTCTCGGAGCGTTCAAACTTCAGCACGACATGTCCTGGACTCCTGTGGACGAGGTGGAAAAGAGAGACGCAGAGATCGCCATCATGGACAAACTCCTGAGCCAACAAACAGCCTTACCCTCATACACTGGACCCAACTTTAAAGGGCTCACTGAATAAAAGACTGCTGATGGGATACAGAACTTCTGAAAATGGACGGAACTAAGCCAAAAATATAAGACTAAACAAGGTTTTTTATTTAAAAAAGGAAATACCAAAATGGTGGCTGTTTTTATCAGATAATTCAGACCCTGAAGAGTAAAGAAGCGTTTTGAAGTCTTATCTGGTTTCTTAATTTTGTTGAAATGATGAAACTCAAATTCAAAGCTTCTTCGCTCACTAGGACAGTGTTAAAAGGAAAGTGATAATGAGCTGCCATTTAAATTATTTCAAACTGCAGGAATAAAAAAAATCAAACTGTTCACAAGCAGGGGCGGAGCTACAGGGGTGGCGGGCATTTTTGAGTCAATATTATTAGCCTCGTTATTGAAAAGTTGTTAATACACGCTTTTTTTTTGTCTTATCCCCCCTCCTGCCCCCCAAATAAAATGTTCTAGCTCCGCCTCTGTTCACAAGGTTGTTGGACCCAAAACATTCCTTAAATCCCCGCTGTATCCCTGACAAACTTTCTCATCTAGTTAAAAATGAAAATGGTGTTTTTAACATGTTCTTGTGGCATTTTTCTGATGATGATGGGTGACATTTATTAAGAAAATTCAGCTCAAAACATTTGGCTTTCTGATTAGTTCTTTGTTCAAATCGTTGTGAATCAGGAGCAGACGGAAAAATGCTCTTTGAAAAAGAGCGTTTTCTTGATGTAGAAAATATGGTGGGCGGGACCCGAGCTCCCTGCTCTGCTTTATTCTGATGCATCCACTTGTAGACGACTAGACAGATGGACATCTTCATTTTCCTCATGTAAACAGACAGCTCTCAGTAACGGGGACGAGAATAAGGGGCAAGATTAATTCTAATGAACTATTGGCACTCTGCAGAAATTAGGTTGTAGAAAATTGATAGAAAATTACAGTTTTTTTTTAATTATTTTGGCAATCATAATTAAAGACTATTGGGAACGCTTTTAAAACAGATCATAAATAATTGGAGTGAGGAAGAAGAAGAAGAAAATGACAGCTTAAAACTGGATCACATATTTTAATTTGAAGTCAAAATGATTAAAGTGCAATTACTTCATTACAACTATTTAGTTTGAGAAAGCTTCAATGTTAAAAGTTGTTTTCTTAAAAAAGTAGCGGTCAGCTGGCTGTGATTTCCAGCAGATAGTCGTTTATGTGAGGAAGCAGCTGCCAGCTGTCGGTGGCGATGTTGAAGTGCACCGCGTCTTCCTCCGAGCTGATCTTCAGCAGCACGTGGGACTGAGGCGGGAGAAAGAGCAGCACTCTGAACTGGTCTTTGTGGGCTGGATCGGACACCAGGAATGGGAGGAAGTGCTTCTCCACGAGCGCGCTCAGAGCCTCTTCCTCCAGCCGGCAGCAGAACAGACTGCTGGCACATTCCTCCGTTTCACCGGAGATTTCCTCCCACAAACCTGCGAAGACGGCCTGCCTCCCAGTCCGGCCCCAGCTCGAGGGGGCCGGCAGGGGCAGGAAGATCTGCTGAAAACACACGTGGATGTCTGGTAAGGTGGTGTGCCAGGTGAGCCCATCTTGAGTGGTGAAGATGGCGCTGACGTGAAGGCTGGTTGGGTAGGGCTGCTTGGGCTTTAGCGTGAGCGCCACGACAGGCGGCGGCCTCTCCCTGAAGAGACACGGCACGCTGAGGTCCTGCAGCTCGCTGTAGTGGTCGTCGGTGAGGCTGAAGTGGAGGCGGATGCTGAAGAGCTGATCGAAGCGAGCGTCTCGAGTCTCTGTGTGAGTCAGCAGGAACTTCAGGGTGACTTGTGAGGCAAAGGCGGCATCGCCAAACTGAGCTCTGTACGTTTCTAAGTCGGCCTCTCCTCGCTCCGTCTCGTCCTGGATGAGGTCTTCGGCTTCTGGCTGTTCCCAATGAGTTTCAATCAGTCTAAATATGGCGGCCTCCGTCTCATGGATGGTCAGGATGCTCGTTAGCCCCTCTCCCTCAGTCATAAGGCAGGACAGCGTTCGCTTCTTGACCTGCTGACCCCCCTCGGCGTGATGAGCCAGCACGGTGGCCAGCTTCTCCCGGGACAGAGTGGTGAGGAGAGTGTAGTAGAGGCGGGCGTGGTCCCGGATGTCCGTGTCGCCGTAGTGACCGGCGAGATGCTGGAGAACGTCGGCCAGAGGGATGAGGATGGAGTCCAGGCTGGGGTGGACCAGCAAGCGGCGGCAAACTCCCAGGATGCCATTTCCCAAGCGCCAATCGGCGCTCCAACTCAACGAGGACGGCGTGATGACGCCGGACAGAAAGCGGAGCGTGGCGTGCTGCGACATCTCTCCCTCCTCCGCCGCTCGAGTCAGCACCTTCAGATGCCAGCTGAGGTCATGTCGGGTCACTTGGCTGAGGGGGGTCTGGGAAATGACCCTCTGCAGGGCTTTCAGGAGCCCAAACGCCCAGGGGGAGTCGGGCAGCTTCTCCTGGGTCTGATTGGCCAGGTTGATGAGGTGGGGGGCGAAGCGGGTGTGCTGGAGGTAGAGCTGGCACAGCTGCTGGCTCAGGTTGTCGCAGTAACGCTCAACGTGGTGAAAGTGAAAAAGGAAGAGGAAAGCCGCTCTGAATAAAGTAACGATGCTCTCCCGCTTGCCCCCGCTCTCCACGATCCGCAGCAGAGACGTCAGGTGGTCATACAGGTACTCCAGTCCCCGGCCATCCTCCTCCTCCCCCGCCTCCAGGTACACCAGAGACAGCAGGTTGAAGCGGGCCAGCAGGGTGGCGCTGTCGTTGAACACGACGGGCAGCAGAGCTGAGGCCAGCCGGGGGGTCAGCAGCACCGGGAGGGCCTCGTCGCTGTCGCCGCAGCTGATCGGGCGGTTCTCCGGAAAGTGCAGGATGCAGTCCATGTAGAAGAGCTTCTCCGGCGCGCTCAGGAGCGGGTGCTGCGAGAGGACAACCAGCCGCTTGAGGAGAAACGCCTCGTCCTCGGAGCTGAACAGACTGTCGGTGAAGGCGCTTTTCATCAGCAGGGTGGTGTGAAGGAGCGACACCTGGAGGGGAGAAGAGAGGTTCTCAGGTCAACTTCTCTCAGATAGAAGCTTTGTTCAGATGAGGAGACATTTCCCCATCAAGCAGTTTATTTTAGCTCCAAGTTTCTTACTGTAATATCACGTCATAAAAGCAGTAAAGATGAAAAACTTCTAACAAAAAAATCTAATGTATGACTAATCCTGAGCAGATCTTATATCCAAGCTTCCCCAATTTATCTAAAGCTTAAAACTTGTCACTTTTAACTGACTACAAAACAATGCATTATGGGAAACTGCATCCTGACAGTTTTTGTAGTTCAAAATGTATCTGATCAGAAATGCTTAGTGCTCAAAGAAGGAAATCTGTGTTCTCTTAACAGTGAATCACTCATGAGAAGATAAACAAGATGGTTGCAATAATTGAAATCAACTCAGATTACATCATAATTCCAAATGATTTTACTTGAAACATGTATTTTATTTTTTCTATGTATAATCATTTAGGTTTTAATGCAATGCATCAGACATTTGTATTTATGCAACAAGATGAACTTATGAGTACAGGAATCACAAATCCTGTTATGTGTTTCATTATTGCCTTTAAAATACTATTGGGGGGGATATTAATATTCAACTGAATGTTAATGACAACCCTGACTTCCTGTTTTCGTTTTGTCTCGCTGCAGCTCAGAGTTCGCCTTCATCTTAGGCACATTTCCTCGCCCCAATCCAGGCCAGGTGCAAGTCATCTCAAATACTTATATCCCGGTTATGATCTTTTTAAGACTGAAATTTTTTCACCTGCACCTGATTCACGTAATTCGAATTAAAAAAATACTTTAAATGCTTTTTTAAACTTAGATTTCCCTTTTATGTCCTCCATCATCAGGAAAATGACACTAAAACATGTCAAAAACACGGTGTTCACAGTGTCAGAGTGGGTCTTAAACATGGATTTCTACAGATTTTGAGGCAAATCTTAAAAAGAATTTGTAGAGGCGACCTTCCTATTGAAGAAACCTGAGAAGTCGATTGGTTTGGCTTATTTATGACACACTTCTGTCTTATAGAAACTCTAGATTTTATTTTTTTAGTTTAGTGAGTTTCATTCTTTTTGAAAAACAGTGGAAGAAAATAATAGGTTTACTTTGGATGTGTTGATGAACCTGATTAAAAAAGGGCAGAAAAAGGTGACCGCAAAGAAATCGGTTGTGAAAGTTGTAAATATAGGGATCAACAAGAAAAAACAGGAAAGTTCTCCTCTCCTAATCCACCTCAGGAGTAGGTTCTTATAAAACCTTTCACTCAGGTACCGTAATTAAGAAATTACAAAGGTGAAATATGACATAGCATAATGACATTTGCTCATAATTTGAACATGTTTGACACAAACCTCACTGGTTCCCAGCAGCCGCAGCAGCTGAGCTCTGAATATGGTAGGGGGGATGGCCGGCACCATGGCAACCACTTCTGTGAGCCTGTATAAGCGTTCAGCCTGGCTCAGAGGGGTAAAAAGGTAGGACTCCTCCAGCAGGGAGGAGAGGACCGAGCGCAGCTCCTTACAGTCTGGTCCGGTGTGAAGGGTCGGGATTGTACCCATCGGTGTCAGAATTACAGAGGACAGGGGCGTTGAGTTTTTGCCGCTCGCTGCGCCGAGGTTCTGGTCTGCTTCCCATCCGACGGACTCATTTCCTCCCAAGAGGGCTTTTAAATGCACAGCACCTGCTTCTTTCTCTCCGGTGAGCAGATAGACTACATTTCTTAAGACCAGAGTCTGCAACCCTGCATAGGCCTGATGCAGCCTGGAGGTTTCTTGATGCCGGAGTGCACCCAACAGCTCAAGGCGCTGGGAAAGGAGGCCGGGGTAGAGCACCTCCATCTCACGAAGGCAGTCGCACGCCGTGGCCCGGAGCGAGCGCTGGGCCGCATCGCCGTGAAGGTCGCTGGTGTCCTGAGCCAGCTGAAGGAGAAGATCCAGGAAATCTGGGAATGCTCTGAGGCGACTGCTCGCATCCGGAGAGCAGGTGAGGACGCAGGTGAGGGCCACGAGGAGCTGAGAGCGAAAATGCACAAACTTGGGAGGAGATTGGGCAAAGATGGACATGAGCTCCAAGGCTGTCTCCTCCCCGACAGAGTCTGAGGGGCACAACAGAGCTGGGTACTCGCACAGAGGAGACAACAGGAGGACCTGGAGAAACAACAATACAAAATAAAAGAAGGTATATACTGATCTTTGTGATGAGTAGTAATGAGTAGTATTAGGGCCATCATAAAAAAAGAAGACATTACAAATGTATGAGAGTAAAAATAGACGATTTAACAATCTGAGTTTTATCAGAATAAATCTGTAAAAGTATGTGAACATTTTAACAAAAATAAAGTTGTACAATTAGGGAAAATATTTTAAAAACTATAAGCATAAAATCATGAATATATGCTTGAAAAATTGGTAATTTTAATAGGAAAAGGCCTTGATTTTTCAAAATAAAATGTTACATTCAGTTTTTGAAAGGCTTAAACTAGAAAAATTGGATCTGGTTGTCTTTTTTTTCTTTTGTAAATGTACAACTTTATGTAATAAATAAACAACTTTATTTTGAAAAACCCACAACTTTGTCATTGTAAAATTACAACTTTTAAAGCGATAAGTTAACCATTTTACTCTAATGAAATGTTGACTTCTTTTCCTGATAATTCTAAGACTTTATTTTTAGGATTTTACCACTTCGTTCTCACATTTTTAAATTCTATTTTATTATGTGAAGTGGCCCTAATGTTTCGTCGTGTATCTCAGCAGATGATCAGCAAAATTCTTATTATTTTCTTTTGTATTCTTATCAAACCCATCACAACATTTTGGCTTAAACTATCTGAACGAAAAATTATGAAGGTGCAAGTTTTTCTCTCTTTTTTTCAAAATAAAATAACAAAATAAAAATTGTAATGCAGCTCTGTAGAATGTTTACAACTAGACAGAAAGCTCTAATGACAAGATAAATCCACCCATGCTGGGTAAAAACAACACTTAGTGGACACGTGTGTATGTACATGCTCCTTGTTTCACCTTAACGTTGTAGTTTGCTCGGTCATCCCGGAGCTCTCGGAGCAGCTCGGCGAGAAAAACCTCCGAGCTTGTCCCGCAGAGGAAGCGGCTCGGACTGCCGCAGAAAGCGGAAACCCTCTCCACCCAGCCGGACGCCATTACGGCTCAAACTTCAGGCTTCATCGATATGCATTCTCTATGTTTTTCCTTAACATTCCGTCAAGGTTTCGTCGCATATATAATCAAGGTATTCCTCATTAAGCCAACTTCTGCAAAATACTCATCACGAGTTCCGTGTTGTGTCACGTGATTATTTAAGTCCACTAACAGCTCCCCCTAATGTGTTGGAAGATAAATTGCAATGACATTCGTATCAAGTCCGTTTTTACTTGTTTAAAATGTTTGTAAAGTTTGAAATAATCACTTACAATTTCCAGAATAGAATTTGACTTGCTGTAAAAGGAATTTTATATTGAAAATACAGCACATGCTGCTCTTCACTTAACGTTTTAAGTTGAAATTAGAACTTTATCTTCTGTTCTTAGTTTTTTTTTTAGGTTATTTTTCTTTCTTTTGCTTTCAAAAGTGACGTGTCAGCGAATATTTTCATTCATCCAGATAAAGTTTGTTTTGTCATATAATAAATGACATGCCATCAACGACTCTTCCTGGCCACTAGGTGGCGAAAGTTAATCATGAACCAACCGGAAGTTGCATTTTCCGATGTTCGTTTTCAGTTTCGTGTTTTCATTTTTGAGTGTGTGTGAAAAGCGTTATGGTGGACCTGAGTGATGGCTTAGAGGACGTTCCTGTTTTGTGCAAAGATCTAAAACCCCCCACATTCAAGGTAGCTATATTGTAAACAAGTATTTATGTGTGTTTGAGGCCAAGCGTTCGTGTTTTGGCTGAAGTTTCATTGACTTTTTAAGTTCTTGTGCCAACCTGTGGGTCTGTGTGTGCTGTTTCTCGTGAAAATCATCACATTTGAATTAAAAAAATATATCACAATTTAATTGCCTACATATTGTCTTAAACGTGTATATTTTCATTTGATAGTAAATGGTATTTTATGTTCTACCTTTTATGATTGTACAAATAACTTTTCCAAGATGAATGTAGTGTTTGAATCACAAAATGTTCTTTATTGCTAATATAACCTGTAAGTGCCACTGATAATTTTGACTTTTTCATACATTTCTTTTTAAATATGTTTGCTAGTTGAATGGTTCCTAACATGAGTGTTCTGCACAGCTGGCATTAGTCTACCTTAATCGTTTATGTTATTTATTAATAATTTCATTATAATATTTCATTTTTACCACCGTTGGGATCATCAATGTTATATCCCACCTTTATAAACTTAATTATAAAGATTAAAAACACAAAAGTCATGGTTGTGGACAGCAGATTATTTTTTGTCATGAAGCCATCAAACTAAATAAAGCTAATAATGAAAATAAAAACCATTAGGTTAAAGTATGTTTAATATGCAGCAGAATTTGCTATGTTGAAAAAGAAAAAAACGTTTAAGAGAGTAATAGACAGAAAAGGTTTGAGTCAGATTAGAGGAGAGGTTGTGAATGAATTTTAATCTGCATTACAGAATTTAAGTTCTGTTATAGGGAGCCTGGATAAGTACTGTAGAACATGATGAGATGAAGGTTTTTGTAGTAATGATTCAAGCTTCTAAACTCAGTACAAGATGCAACTATAGGAGATATTTTTAAGGAAACCAGGAATTCTTTGAACCAAGATGTAAACAGAAAGGAGGAAGCATGGAGAACAACGGAGGCAAAAGATGGAACTTGCACAGACCGCACTTTAACGCACTCTTCAACCCTCTTCCTTTTTTTCCCCCTATATTCATTATGTTGTTCAGCGTTCATGCGTTTACACTGACAAAGAAAGACAAATGAATGGGAGAAGAAAACACCATTTTTAATAAAATGTTCTCAAAAATACAGTACTGTTATGCAATTTCTCAAGTTGACTACCATAAACTTAAAAAAAAAAAAAAAAAAGCAAAGCTGCTTTATTGTTTGACTCTGTAATCTCCCTGACAAGTTTTCTTCTCTTAACTTTTCTGACGGCTTTCAGGGCCTCAATGTGAACATGAAAAAATTACATTAACAAAACAGTGTTGGGAAAGATTCACATAAAGGGCAACATGTGAAAAATATGACCCAGAAAGGAAATTTGTAGGGGTAGAACCCTTAAACATTGTTTATCAGTTAAGAAATTTGTATACATTTATTTATCAGAAAGGTTAAAGCTGAAAATAAAAATTCAACGTAATCAAATGAAATCTACTCTTTTGCCAGTAGGTGGCAGCAAATCAGCACTGCAGCTCCCCTAGTATGGTTGCAGGGAAACACTGTATTCTTCAGTATTTTTCTCCGACTTTACAATTGATTTTGAATAAAGCAACCATATTATTGTAGGACTGATGTTATAGTAATGTGTTTGTATGTACATACATACAAACACATGTTTTGGTGAAACTAAAGAGGTTTTTGCAAATGTGTAATGGGCCCAAAAATTCTCATAATCTTACTTTTGTTCTGAAATATGTCTTATAAAATTGAACACTTTTAAAATAAGAGATTTTTCACAAGCAGCTCATCTGTGTGTGAATTATTTTTTGGGGGAAAATGTCTTAAAGATTTCAGTGGTGTTATACCCGAACTTTCAGACTCAAATGACCTTTAGTATTTAAATAAATACAAGAACAAAATTAGAATTAGAAAAAGTTTTTACTTTAAATAAAAGATTTTTGAAAATGTTTCTATACTTTTCTGTCCTTTGCAGTATTGTCCAGATAATGTTCAGGGACCAGGCTGTGCGGTTGACCCCTCTGAGGTCACCCTTCCTGGCTGCTCCTGCCTTTCCCGCTCCTGTTGTCCTGAGAGCTGCTCCTGCCTGCAGACCGGTGGTCCGGCGTACCTCAGCGCCAGCGCTCTGCTGGACCTCAGCAGAACTGACTCGGATTATTCCTCACCTGTGTTTGAGTGCAATGCCCTTTGCGGCTGCAGTGACGCCTGCTCTAATCGGGTGGTGCAGAAGGGGCTGCAGCTCCACTTGGAGATTTTCCGCACCAGCAGCCGGGGCTGGGGAGTTCGGACGCTGCAGCAAATACCCAGAGGGGTGTTTGTGTGCGAGTATGCAGGGGAGGTGGTCAGCTTTGCAGAGGCCAGGCGGCGGCAGCTCAGCCAGAGCGCCGAGGAGAATAATTACATCATCTCGGTTATGGAGCACGCGGGGTCGGGCTCCGTTACAAAAACATTCGTGGACCCGACCCAGGTGGGAAACGTAGGCCGCTTCCTTAACCACTCCTGCCAGCCCAATCTGGTTATGGTGCCTGTGCGCGTGCACTCAGTGGTTCCCAGGCTGGCGCTTTTTACTGCACGCGACATCAGAACTGAGGAGGAGCTTACGTTTGACTACTCAGGAGGATGCGGGGAGCAGCAACCTGCAGAGACGATGACCACGGCCGAGGTCAGCCGGCCAAATGGACCGCAGAGGAAACCGTGCCACTGTGGTGCCAACAACTGCACCGGCTTCCTGCCTCTGGATTTATCCATTCTCAGCTAAAACTTATGCTAAAATGATCACACACAGAATTTCTAATTATTAAGTTATGGGTAACATTTTCTGCTGCTGATGCAGTCAAACATTTATGATTTTTTTAATATTTAGAACTAATAAAATAACACGACCTCCTATTTTGTGTTGTATTTATTTTTTTCTACCGTTCAGGTTGAAACTCGGAAGATTTTCGCCCATATAAGTCCCATCTATAAATATGAAGCCAGACATCAATCGATGGTCACCTGGGGCTAAAGTTAAAGCAGAATCGAAAACAAAAAAGCAAAAATACAAATCCCGTATCAACCGATGTCTGTGTTTGTTGTCGTCACGTGACACTTTACCTCCCTCCCTGACGGATATTCTCAGCTTCTCGTGGTGCCAAACTCTCCAGAGAAGCGGGAACCAATTAAAAAAGGGCCGCTGGGTAAGGTTTATATAGAATCTGACTTTATTCCCCTGTCAGAGGAGGGACCAAGGTGTCCCACTTTGGAGTTGGACCTTCTCCTCTCAATCTGCCCCATTTCCAGTCTAGACCTGCTTTTATCTTATTAATACCCACATCTGGGTTAATTAGAACCGAGACCATGTTTCATCTCAAAGTGGAGCCAGAGCCGGAGCCACAGCGGGTCCCAGGAGGTGATGATGGAGATGGAAACCTTCTGTTGACGGGTTTGTGTGTCAGCGAGAGGACAGGCGATCTTTGCATCGGCCTGTGTTCTTTTTTCCTGTTCAGAGGTTTTTATACTATCGTTGAGGTGAATACTCAATTCTGATTGGCTGCAGGGTGCCTCTTAAAGAGTTGTAGTAGAAATCTAAAAAAAAAAGTTCTGGTCAAATAGTCTGAATGTTTTTAAATTATTGTGCTGGTGTAAACAAGTTAGTAACCAGAGCAACAGACGCATGAAACAAAGGTGGATATACATTATTCCACAATTTATTACAACACCCGGACAGTAGAAAAGATCTTTGTCCTTATTTATTTATTTATTTTTTATCAATTTTTAAAATAAACTTTAAATAAAGATCCATACAGAGCCCTTGAAGAGACACTGAAATAAAAAATAGAAAGTAAAAAAACTAAATTCTGGGCAACACTAGTGCTTACCAGATAGTAATTCATTTGCATCATTTAGTAACTAGAATTATTTTTCTTTTACTTTTATTTTCAGAAAAAAATTAATTTCAGTTTTACAGAAATAAATTTTTAACTTCAAATTTTAGAAATATTTTTTGCAGTTACTATCTGGTGCACAGTTTTTTGTTTTCTTTTACTTCAACTTTTATTCTGATGCAGTCCCATCCACAACACAGAAGAATAAAATATAATATAAAAGTTAAAATGCTTTTAAAATAGATCAAAAGATGATCAGAGAGGAACTTAAAGTTGCATGAAATTTTTGAGTCAAATCAAAGTTGGAACACAAACCAAAATGTGGAAATGTGCTGACAGAATCATAAATTCTGCACATCATTGTGGGAAATGTGATCCTATGTAATCTGAATTTGTTTCATTTTTGAAGTATGGCAGATATGGTGTCAATTTTTTTTATTTAATGTGCTTTAAACCTGCTCCTAGATTTATAAATAACAACACTATGTCTCAGAATTAACAACTCCTGTCATCCTTGAGTCAGATGTCCCTGGAATCTCTATGGCAACCGTCCGTGTGTCCGGGAAGAGATTTGGACAGCCGCAGCCACTTCGGAGGTGCGTGATCTCAGATCCCAGCCATTGAAGAGCGGCGGTGCCATTGAATGGCTCCTTTTCCTGTACTGTCACCTAGCAACCAGTTCATCACATGAGGTGAACTTCCCCACCAAATACTCTGCACCTCTCCACCCCCCACACCCCACCCACATCAACACGCTGGAACGCATCAGGGATGCCTTATAATGCAGCAGCCAGCACAGACGTCACAGAGGATGTTTTCCTCCAATCTTTAAAGTTATATACACACGTCTCTGCAGACTCACTTAATGAATACAGTTGGAAGAGACATGAAATCCCAGACTTGTTGATTAGGACTGCCATGCATGACATTGATAACATTGGCTATTTCAGGGGTGAGTGACAAGTGGAGAAATTGCAGCGGGCGATGGATTTGTTCAGAAGTGGAGCGCCTCTCCGATGAGAGAGCAGATGTTCTGCACTTGAATCCTGCAGCCAAATCAATGAAGAAAAGGAAAAAAAAGCTGACAGCTGCCAAACAGGCATCAGAGTCCAATTTGAAAGATTTCCTCCAGCTTTTGCTGTGATGCTGAAGGATCAAAATGTCACCCTCGTGAGCCAAACTTTGACTCTGAGTTTTGCAGGATTGAGTTTGAATCTCTGGAAAACCAAAAAGACGGCCTCGCTTAGAGTTTGGAATCAGCTGCTTCTGCTGAAGCGATCAGCGGAGATACAAAGCGGTGTTAAACAGAACACCTCTGCAGAGTAAACCTCACTGTGACTCACCCTGAGTCTCCTGTGTTGTCTTGCTCTGATGTAACAGCAGCTCAGTGATATGTGTTGTTTTCACAGTTTAGTTTCACTGTTAAAGTGAAAATAGATTTTTTTAAGGGTGACGGCTACAGAGTTATAAGTGAAATATGCTTCTGAACAGCTGATCCAAACCCAACAGAAAGTTCTTTGCCATTAGGCAAAGGTAGGCGATCGCCTGGGGGCCCCAACAGACTGGGCGCCCTCCTTCCATAATCTGTGTCTGAAATAATTTTTATGCCCAGTATTATTTAAACTTTCAATTGTCATTGAAAAAAAAATCACTGAAACGCCATGAAACTGATAGTGTAAAAGTGTTTTCTCCGGCTGCACCCCTCTGCAGTAATGGAATATTCCAGTCAACAGCAAGTTAACCACTAGAGAATTATTTTTTACCAGAATGGGCAGTTTTCTAGCCAATTGAGTGGTTTTGATTGCGAATTTGTGGGGAAAATATGTTTTAGGCAGGTAGACATAACTTTGGGATTGGTTTGGTAGCTTTTAGGTCCACATTTAAAAAACATTTCAACCAGGAGCATGTGCTTAGGGGAGGCAGGTGATGCAGTGCCTCACCTGCCGTCATGGGATGTACCTAGAACCTGCTGATATTAAAATAAATGTGTGTGCACTAACCTGTTTCATAAATGCAATTTACACTGTATGTTTGATTCTAATCATTTTATTTTAATCACCAAGAAAAAAAATCAATATATTTAGAATTTGAACTAGGTCAGATCACTGACAACCACGCAACCCTCGCAGGTTAAGTTAATGTATGGAAGCTGAGTCCCTGATTGGTTGGCAGACCGCGTCAAACCTTGCTGCCGGGCAAGACCTCAGATTGTGTCTTTACATTGACTCAACATTAAAACTTGCTGCGCTTGCCACGTCCAAATGGAATGCATTATTAGACGTTTCAACCTAGGTAAGGATTTTAAAAAATATGATTAATACAACCGCTGCAGACGGACCCCATTTTATTTTTCGCCTGGGGCCCCCAAAGTGCTAAGTTCGCCACTGCCAGCCCCAATCATATCCACACAAATGAACTATTTTTTCTTAATGTGTTTTTTAAGTCATTTTAGAGATTAAAATTCAGTTTAGAGGAACTTGATATATGCTTAAGAGTTGCTTATTTTAAGAATTCACTGGTGGCCCTGCGACAGACTGGTGACCTGTCCAGGGTAAACCCCGCCTTCGCCCATCAGTGGCTGGGATAGGCTCCGGCACCTCCGTGACGACGAAAGGGAAGAAGCGGACAAGAAGATGAATGAATGAATGAAGAATTCACTGGCATCCTATTTTCTTTACATAAAAAGGAGTCATAAGAATTTTTATATCACATTTTAACCCTTTGATACCTAAATTTATTTCCGCCGATGAAAAAACTTTTTTTTTTGTATTTTTCCTTTTAACTAAATAAGGTTAGTTTGGAGCAGAAGTTGTTTGATAGATATCTGCATCAATAGATGTCACGGGGGTCAAAATAGTTCACAATTTAACAAAG
The DNA here is from genome assembly GCF_002922805.2 of Oryzias melastigma. Classification (NCBI taxonomy): domain Eukaryota; kingdom Metazoa; phylum Chordata; class Actinopteri; order Beloniformes; family Adrianichthyidae; genus Oryzias; species Oryzias melastigma. Next base: position 2,140,042 of record NC_050516.1, on the reverse strand, counting down.
ATTTTCAATTCTAATCTGAGAAGTGAGGATAAAGTGCTCTAAATTTAGAATTATATCATTTTTTTTTAAAAAAGCTGTCTGGGAAAAAGGAAGTTTTTATAAAAGGATTTAAGAGAAGATTCTGACTCTGTGGGTCTTCAACTCTCAACAAGGGTCCAGGTGGCAAATGGGTCAAAGAAAGAACTAACTAACTAACTAACTAACTAAAGTTCCTATTTTTTTCATTTAAATTTGGGAAGCTTTTAGGTATATGCCCTTTTTTCTTTTAGGGACGAAGATGTTTCATTAAATGTTCTTAATTATTAATTTTTTTTACATTTGGTTTTAAATATAAAGAAAAAAGTTTAGAAAACATGACAATCCCATCTTTTTTCTTAAAAAACACTCACCAGGAGCAACTTCTAGACACAAGAAGCATGTAAATGTGAGCCTCTAAGTAGTAAGTCTGCACTCATGTGAACTAACCAGTACTTAGATTAAAGATTAAATTAGTTGTGTACAGACAACTCACTCGTGTCAAAGTAAAACGTTTCTACCTAGAACAAATATTCGATCAACAAATCTATAGATAAAATAAAAAGTCAAAATCTTTAGGATTTATTGTCTAAAGACTATTTCAGTACATCATCATTATTAAGTCATTGTGTGATATATAAGAACATTTGACTAAAAACTACACATTTGTGGGGATTTTGAGTTTTTAGCATGTAAGTTGTTGCTTTTATCTGCAAAGTTGATCATAGCATGAAGGGAAAGTTGCACTTGGAGGCCTTCCACGGTACTGAGCTGAAAGGATTATCTTCAGTTAAATCAGCTTACTGTACGTGTCACAGAACAGGTTAAACAGGTGACTTCGAGTCAGTGCTCTATCTCTTCAACTGGAATGAAGAAGAGAAAATCTGAGTGGCTGTCTCTACAAATCACACACCTGTCACACGGGTGCCATTGCAGGGGTCATCGTGAAGGGTCGGCTCTGCAGATGCTGTGGAGACACAACAAAAAGTGATGTGATGATTATGACTGGAACAAACAGAAGATGGAAAGTACAAAACCAGAAGGCCTAGTTAGAATATTTTTGAAGCTGGTTTAATCAGACTATTTCCTGTGGGGATACAAAGGCCATTAAAGCAGCATAATTGTCTTTTATTTTTAGTGAGGCAGATCTCTATCCATGCTGGGGAGCAGTGAAGGAAGAACATCAGTGGAATCCCAGTTAGTTTTGTGATCGAGCGTTACGGTTCGGCTGTTTACCTCGTCCTGGCTGGCTGGATGAGGTCAGAGGAGAAGGAGAGCACGACTCTAAGAGCGATCCACTTCCAAAGAAAGATGGAGGGAACAACCCCTGAGTCATACGTCTGCGTGTTGCCCTGGAATAAGGTCACTCAGTCAGCAAGAGTGTGATGTAATGTGGGGGAATGTCTGCAAACAAGATTCCACAAAGACCTCTAAATCATCACCTCACCTAAATTTTTCAGATGATTAAATATATTTAAATTCCACCTAAAATACCCAAAGGCAGTTTTAAACTATGATTTCACAAAATGAAAAGTGTTGTCAAACCCATCTGGAGCACTAAGAAACACTATTTGTCTGTTTAACCCCTGTACCTTGCTAAGGTAGTTAGGTTTTCTGCTCAAACAACTGTTAAAGTTCAAGAACCAGCACCTTATTAAGATTCAATCCAGAAAATTAATGGACCACTATTGTTCAACGATGAACTTCTGATTTATTTTTAGAGGACAAAATATATGTTTGTCCAAGGTTTTGAAGCTTCAAAGCAGCCCCATACCATTATACTACCACCACCGTGTTTGAGTGTTGCTATCATGTTCTTTTAATGAAATACTATTAGTTGTGTTGCAGATATAATGACATACACACCTTAAAGAAAGTTTTTTGTTGCCTCATCAGTCCTCTGAATTGATCTGCTAGCTGTTAGTATTAGAGTCTTTCTGGTCGGTCGGTCCGACTCTTCTCTCCGACTGCGGCTCTCATTGTGATTTTTGTGAGGTTCATGTGTGCAAGCTTCTCTATGATTTGGTACAAACCTTGATTTTCAGGTCGCAGTTTTCATTGGGTCACATATTCCTTTTAAGAAATTGTGTCTGAAATCAATCAAGATTATAGGCATTTTGATGCTTTAGGTAGCAAAAGTTTGTGTATCTGTAAGTGCTAGGGAGAAGGGAAGAATTCAGATCGGGCCTAAGTCATGGTTTTGAGTAATAGTCTGTCTCATTCATTTCATTTTTAAACAACTTTTTATAGCTTTTAAAAGTTATTTATATAGGTTAGTTTTAAAAGCTATTTTAATAGCTTTTAAGGGCTATTTTTCATATAATGTTAATGATTTAGCTTTAAATGTTACGTAACGAGGTTTTGTAAAGTTATTTTAATCACTTAGCAACTTTTGAATGCTGTTTTAAAGCTTTAAGAAAATGTTTTAAGCATATTTGTAGTAATTTGAAGCAACTTAAAAACTATTTTGTTGCCTTGAAGACTTTAAGTGAAGTTTTAAACCTTAGGTGCTTCACCATAGTTCAAAGTTTCTAGTGCGTCCTATGTAGAAGAAACAGGCACTTAACACAAGGTTTTGAGGAATCATGGGTAATCGCTTTGGTCTCATTCAATTCCTATATTTTCAGAAAAATCAAACTTAAACTTTATTAGCTTTTGCTACCAAAAGTAATGGCACATTCTTACAATGGCTTACAAAGTACTTTTATGGGATCTGGATAGCTGCTTTTGTCTAGAACCCAGCCAGCAAGGCTAAGTGGGCCCAATATGGTTTAAAAGTGGGCAGGAATTGTGGGCCCCAATTGGGTTTGTTCACAGTTTCCTTCGTGGCTCCATCTATGTTTGCCCACATGGGGACTCAGTGGGGTGGGTCGATATGCTAGCCAGTCCCGGGCTGGGTGGGAAAAACACACCAAAAATCAGACTATACTCGAGTTGTAGGAAACCATACTTTGATTACTTTCAGCAATCAGACAAATATTTCAAATTTAGCACAGCACACGTGTTTGATACTTTCAACATGCAGTAGTGATGCAACGATTCACTTTGACCAACCGTGTAACATGTGGATAAATCGAGAATTGTGGCATGATCCCTAGTGAAAGCTGGGCACACATAAGTTCTACTGCAGGGTTTTGATACAAATCTCAAACCAGTCCACTTCTGAGTGGCTAGTGAACAAACAAATAAAAAACTATCAGATTTATGGGGTCCAAATCGTTTCAAGATAAAACCTTGAATATTAAATCTAGAAAAACACATATTTCACAGACATGTTCAATAACTTTTAGAGCACTTATGTGTGTTTTACCAGTATAAATAGAACAGTGTAGTCTTAAAACATGTCAAAAGCTGTGCAATAACTGTAAGATGATAATGAAATGATAAAATCACACACTTAACAACCACATTTCCACTTCACAGAGCTCTTGACAACCATGACACAGACATAAAGTCTATCAGAAGTTTCACATCTGCCTTAAATCTGCTAATAAGCCATTATCTATGGCTCCTTGTCCCAGTGGCTTTGTGTCTTAAGTGGTTTGCTGTCCCAGATCTTCGGAACCCTACTCTGGATAACAAGACTAGACGTGATCGAGATTTACACCTCCTTCTCTGATATGATGAGGTAAAAATGAAACAGGCATTTTGACAATCACTGATTCTGACACGAGAATACTCGCTCAGTCACGCACAGGCATTAGTCTCAGTCGTCCGTACAGACATCTGCTGCATTCTGCCATCCCTCCGTATGTGTGGAGCATTCCTTCTCCTTCAAATTCATCTCCTCACCAAATTTGGTATCTTGTTCATGAACCCTTGATTTTCCTGAAGAATACATTCCCGTCTTTTTAAAATATTAAAATCCTATTTGATTGCACCCATACCTAAAAACCTTTTGTGAATAGAGAAAATTCTATATTTACAAATCCAGCAACATCATCATTGTAGTCTTTTATTGAACGCTGCAGCAGCTGTGTCCTGTTTTATATTTACAATCCTTTTTTTTTCTGTGGGAAAGCCTGTTGTCTCTACTGTATCCATGACAACTGAGTACCCAGCCATCTCTATTCAACTTCACTTAATGTCAAATTCAACCAAAGACAGGAGACAAAAAGGGTTAGCCCCGGCCATCCTGGAATATCATGAGTTATAAACCAAAGATGCCTTTTTACTTTCAAAATAGGTGAAACTGTCTGCTCTGAAACTAAGTCTTTTGTGACTGGCTGTCTGCTGGACAATAAATGAGTAAGTAGAACTGAGAATGACATCACATTCATATATAGTGCTTTTCCAGTTCATTCTCTTGGGATAAAAGAGCATTAAAATGCAAACTAACACGTGGATCCTTTTAGTCGTCTATTGGGCCGTACTCTGGTTAAACGTTCACGTTCATTTACACCTTAAAGATCCCAATTTGAAAAGCAGATATGGAATGGGTAAAGCGAAATGAATGTCTTTTTTCTGATGATGCAGGACACTTATCTTCCTCTTTTTTGTCTCAAAATCCTGTAGCTAAGATACCAAATTAAGATTTGATAATCAGTGGGTTTGACTAATCCCACTGAGCTCATTTTAATGATCAAAGGCGCAATTCTCACGAGCATTATACATTCGCAATGTCTTTAATGGTAATTAGGGATAATTAATCATTTTTAAAACTTATGCATATATCATTCTGAAGTATTTTATTCCATTAGACCAGTGTCCATTGTTTGGGGAGATAAATAAATCAATCAAAACCATATGAAATAAGAAAAAGATTTTTTATTTTTTTTAACACAATGTTCTCGCACAGTCAGCATCTTCATCTTAGGCCCTTCTGTACACTTTGATTCACTCAGCTTGACTCCTTCAATGCATGCTTCTGTTTTTGACATTTCATGCTCTGAAAAAATGCCCACAACACGTGACGCATCCTAACACCGCTGTCATGTCATTCACTGGGGCAGTGTTTCTCAAGCTTTTCCTTTGACCATGTACTGTACCACCTTTGAGTATATTATTTATTTTATTTTATTTTATTTTTCACCAAATATACCCTTTATTTATCTTTGCATTCATTACTTTATTAGAGAGGAACATTACACATTAAAAAGCCTCTCTGGAAATGAAATAAGTAAAAATAAATGGTATGTTTTTATGTGTTGTCCCTTGCAAAAAGAAAAAAAAAAAAATTTTTTTGTGTGGAAAAATAGCTCAAAATTCATATGGCTATACAATAACAAGTATCATATTTTAAGAAATTTATTCTGAGAGATACTGCTGTATGGGTAGGTTATGACTGCTCCCCCAAATGTGATGGCAAGCAACAATTAACAGAAGACAGAAAAAAAAAACTAAAAAGATTCAAATAAATAACAAAAAACAAACAACCAAAAAAACAGAAATATAAAAAAGGAAAAAATAAAAAGGAAATAAAAGACAAAAATAACTTAAGGATGGATAGACAAAGAAATAAAGAGACAGACATAAAAAAAAGATATAGGGTACTGCCAGGAGGAGCATTGAACATTATTAAAATACATATTAGATCAAAGAAGAAAATAGATATAGATTAACTGATATGATGAAAGCATGTTTTCAATGCATTTTTTGAAGCTCAGATGGATATGACACCCCAAACTCTCATGACTCCCTAACTTTCTCCCTTGATATCATACCTGTACCTCTTGATGGGGGTGGTTAAATTTGGGGCTCCTTCTGCTGTTTTTCTATTGCTTAACTTACACCTCATAATGCCAAATTTATCAAAAATAATACAGGAACCACCACACATGTTGATGTTATTTTTTAGTATTTGTTCTTTACAATTCTAGTTTTTGGTTTAAATATTTTGCCGACAAATTTATAAGACAATGTTGGTTTATTATTTTTTTTTTTTAAATACATTATTAAAAAGAATAAAGTGTGTTTGTTTCAATACAAACAACAGAAGCTGAAAACTTCCTACCCTACTTTTTGGGGATTTTTTAAAGAGATAGTTTTTTTTTAATTATTATTGTTAAAATGAAAAACTTATTGAAAAGCTTTAAAATCTATATTGATAGAAATTAGTTTAGCTTTAATGTTGATTTAATTAAATATTTCCCATTTCTTATATTTTTCTGAGCACAATTTTAAAGTAGGTTTTAACAATAGCATTTAAGCTAGTCTGTGTATCCTAAATTGGAACTTGTTGCAATAGTGACATAGACTACAATACCCAGAAGGCATTGCGGAAGTATAAATAGTAACTAAATGGGCGTTCCCGTGGTGACATGTGGAGGAGGTAAGAAGAGGATTGTTGCCGAGGACGCATTGAGCTGTCAGAGATAACAACGCTCGTGCTGCTCTTACCTGGACCGTCGCAGTCATGGACTTAACCGAGGATAGCGCTGTGGAAATTATCCCGTGCTGACCCACTTCTTCCCGTCTTTCTGTCCTTCTCCGTCCTTTAACGCCTACTGTCATCGCAGCCAGGTAAAGTCCGCGTACGTTGGTGTGGATTTCCAGCCGCTAGCACATTGTTTTCATGTTTCTGTAGTCTTTTTTTTTCGCACCGAGATCTGAGCATCCCTGTTGAGGAAGTAGCCCACGCGCTCATTTGTTTCTGTTAACTGCTGCAGCGCGTGCGGTAAGAAAAAAAAATAAAAATAAAAAAATAAAAAAAGAACGAAAAAGACTGGTTCACTCAATTTCATATTTTTGTTTTTATAGAATTTATGTCCTTAAAAGACATATTCTAAAATTTGAACTGCTTTAACTTTGAGACATATTTATTAGCTCGTGGTTGCTATCTTAAATTGCAAATAAGACTGAGGTTAGCATCTAGTTTGACCACAAAAAGTTTTGTTTGTTTTATTTTGGTAAATTTGAAGCAAAGTAGTTTTGTGGCTTTTGTCTCTACAATGAAACAAAAACCTTCACAGCTCTTAACCCCCCACAGCTGGTGCTGAGTTCCCAACACACAGAGCTGACCCAAATGTCAACGATTTCATAAAGCTAACAATAGAATACCGCATCACCGAAAATGTCTTACTTTTAATTTAAGCATTGTACTCTAACTTGAATATGAGGTATGGCATATGTTTTATTTTGACAGTCATCTTAAAGCCCTATTGATGGAGCAGTTGAGCTCTATTATAACTAATTTCTGCATTTTCTTTGACTTTAAACATTTAAACAAATGATAAGAAAGATACACCAGAAAAAACAAGTTTAGACAGCTTATATATATATATATATATATATATATGTATGTATATATATTGGATATATTTAGATGTTTTTATGCTATAAAGATATTATTAATGATTTATGTGTTAGTTAAGCTTTAAAGCGGCCCAGACACAATCAAAACAACTACAACAAAAACATTTTTTATCAAGCATTGAACAATTGCACATTTTAAAAATGCAATTACCTTATCTGTAATGTTATAAGTTGTTAATTATGTTAATTTCAAAACAAGAGTTTGATTTTCATAGTGAATAAAGATGCCTTTTTTGTTTTAGGAGCAACAAATCCTGAGAAATCATGGATAAAATGTCTAGTTTCCTCCATATCGGGGACATTTGTTCCCTGTATGCAGAGGGTTCCACCAGTGGATTTATCAGCACTTTAGGGTAAGTTTGTTTTTCTTTTTTCTTAATAACTAGAGCATTATAGGAAAGTTTTTACATTTGTACATGGCAAACTCTCTAATGTGAATCAAAGAGATGGATTTGAAGGTTGGTTCATAAAAGAAATGGATTCTTGTAATGGGAGGATTTAATGGATGTCATTTTCAACGGAAATATCAGTTTTTACTGTATCAATGGGATAAATAAAAGGCATTTATAGCACTTTTGTGGTGTTGTTCTCCACTCAAAGAGCTTTTAAACTAGAAACCACGGTCACCCATTCACTCAGCACTTCCTTTCTTCCTTTGATATACTTCTCTTCTAGCTCACAAAGTGCTTAGTTTTTGCCCTCGCACACAGATGAACAGCTCTCTAGAGTGACAGGAAGTTGAACGCCTTGACCACAGACCCATCAGATGGATCAGAACCAGAAATTTAATCAACTTTTTTTTTCAGAATCATGAGGGATTTTTACTGCTACAGTATAATGTGTTTGCGTAATGTGTTTTCTTTTAAAAAGAAAATCAGGAAATGTATTTAAAAAAAAAAAATTGTTTTAATAAATGTGCTTAATAATTATAATAAAAATCTTTTAAAAAATAGCATAAATCTTGAACTTAACTCATTATGGACAAATTCCATTCTTTTTTCTTTCCTAAAGACAGTTGCTGATGTAACAGTTCAACTCCAGCTCTAACTTTCAATTAGCCTTTTTTATGTAAGTTCGTTCATCTTCATTCATTCATTCATCCATCTTCTTGTCCGCTTTGGCCCTGTCCTGGTCGCGGGGGTGCCGGAGATTAACCCGGCTACTACTGGGCGAAGGCAGGGTATACCCTGGACAGGTCGTCAGTCTGTCGCAGGGCCTCGATCACACACCCATTCACTCTCACTTTCACACCTAGGGACAATTTGGGAGGAAGATGGAGTCCCCGGTGACAACCCACACATGCATGGGGAGAGCAAAATACTCCACACAGAAAGGTCCCCAGTTTGTTAGTAAAAATATTTTAATTGTACATGTCACACATCAGTCTTTCACATTAAAATAAAAGATTAAAGACAACTCAATCATCTTTTAATTATGATTTTGCCTTTTTTTTGTTTTTTTTTTCCCCGAAACCAAAAACCTTGTACTATTCTCTGGAACTGTTTCTACACAGTGGGAATAGTTCATTAGAAATTCACCTCTGAGTTGTTGCGGGGCTCTTCTTCCCCTCCCTGTTGCTGATAGGTCTCTCTCCCTCTAGCTTACAACCCCCCAGAAACTTAACCTATTATTACCGGTGCAACAAAAATGACAAGCAATATTAAAACTATCCACCTTCACAGTTTTGAGCCAGATGCCAGCTCAGACAGGGAAAATGAAGATGTTCATGGATCTATTTGTCTACAAGTGGATGTGTCTTGTGACCATAGTAGCTTCTATGTAACAACTACAAGCTTTTGCAACAATTTTAAATTATGTCATCAATAAAATACTCAGAAATACAATTTTAAGCTTAATTTACTTTATATGTGTCCCCCATCATGAGAAAAATGCCACAAGAACACGTTCAAACACAATTTTCATTGTCTTTAACTTTCAGTTTGTGCTTTGGTTGTTCAGTGAGAACAATCAAGTAGAGTGTGACTTATCAGTGTAAAAAGTGAAGCTAAGCGAGAAAGCCCTGGTTCAAAACCCGGCTGGGACCTTTCTGTGGAGTTTTATGTTCTCCTAATGGATGTTTGGGTTTTTTTCCTCCCAATGTCCAAAAATGTGCCTCATTGTTGAATCTATGTTGTCTCTAGGTGTGAATGTGTGAGTGATTGTGTGGCTCAGTGATAGGCTGGTGACCTGTCCAGACCAGGTGTGCCTAATAGTAGCTGGGATAGGCTCCAGCAACCCCATGACCCAGAAAGAAATAAGTATAAGAAGATCATTTCTAAATAATGGTGCCTGTCAGATTTGGAGTGATGATTTTTGATCTTTAAATTCACCTCCATAAACTTTATATTTGTCCTTTTTTTCACCCGCAAATAAATCATGTTGGTGCCCTCCTTTTTGTCAGGTTTTCTGGAGTCTTGCTCTTTCACAGTTCACTGTTTTACACCACCCACCATGGTAACAAATTTGCACTCTTGTTTAGGGGCTGCCACCACAACAGTGTTCATTTGTCACATTCAACCGCACTGTAATCTCGTGTCTCCACTCATCGCCTCACAATGAGGAACGCCCATTAAAGAGCCTAAATGATGGTCCTAAAAATAGAAATCCTGTATAAAGTGATACTTATCTTTTCAAAATAAATGAGTGTGACCTCTGAAGGATGGCTGTGTTCACCTGGATCACTGCTGGAACAAACAGGCTGGAAGTTTGTCTCCAGTGACAACAACAATGAAACACCTGTATATTTATGTGTTTCTAGAGTCTGTGTGATCGAAGGCTGCGGTTCCCCAGTCTTCATCACATGTGTGAAGTGCATCTTTGTGCTGTTTGCTCTTCTTGAGCTATAAAAAGAAGCAGACTGGAGAGGCAACATCATCTGCTTGGATCGATCTATTATCTCACAGCTCCCCACAGATTCCCTCACTTTCCAATTTTATAGATCTGAAAATATATATTTAATTGAATCCACATCTTGATAAGATATTCAGGCATCTTCAGATGGTTTTTTCTCACAGCACTTAGCTTATTGATGCTAAGCTGTTGCTCACTAAGTCAGGGGTCTGCAGCCTTAAACGCCACAAGTGCCGTTTGGTTCAGTTTTTATTGACCAAAGCTGCAAAGTCTCTCTTCACCATTTGGAAAAATACGTACCTTTTTATATGTGTTTTTTAAGCCTTTCATTGTAAAAATGAACTTTTAATTATATACAATAATTGAATTATGACACTGTTATTTTTATCTAAATATAACATTTTTAATTTATCTTACTTCAGACAGCAGCACATGCAAGTTCCTTTCAAAATAAAATGCCTCCTTTGTCAAACATTTTTCTTTTAAATAAAAAAAAAAAAAAACTCACAATGGAGGACAGAAGAAGCCACACATAACTCCAGGGTGACAGGTTGCTGCTCTAAGTGCTTCAACAAAGCAATAGCTCTGCAAATTTAATTATTTAGTGTTCAGAATTAACCATAATCAAATGGTAGAGGTCTTAAAATATCAATACATTCCTCATATGTATAGCTGTGTTGTTTCTCTGTGCTGTTTCATACATTAATATACATTTTTTACGCCTTATTTACCATTGATGTCCTTCAAAACTAGATTATGGACATAGACTGATGAACAGGCGTCATAAAGATTTATTACTAGATAGTTCAATTGACCTGAACGTGTGTCATCAAACTGGTTCAACACAAAAGGAAAAGATTCTCAAATAAATGCTCATGCAAAAAACATAAATCTAAAAGATAAACTTAACTACCTGTCAAACCAGACTTTAAAATGTTTTTACTTTATCTGTTTAAAGGGAAGTTTTGTAAAGATTTAATTCTGCCTTCTCTATCTTGTTGCTAGGTTGCTAATGATTGGCCTTTTAAAAACACCTAGCAAAGCAAACACACTGATTTTAGCTTGTAGAAACACGTACAGTGTAATGACATCAAGTCAGTTTATCTGTTCAATGACAGAGGAAGGAATTTAAATGTTAACAATGCAGAGAAGTTGTTGAAAATATACAGCAAAAGTGGTATGTGAATATGACTTTGCTGTGACAGAGAAGTTTGACTTTGTCCTTAAAATGTTCACAGTTTGCTTTACTTAGAGTATTTGTGGCACAAAGGAAGGACAAATATTAGAATATGGTTTTGTTTATTTTAATCTTTTAACACTGGAAAAGGTTTTGAGACATGTTAGAAAATATCATGAATACTGTTCAAAGGAAAGGCATCCAGTGGGATTCAAGCCTTGATTCCCAAATGTAAAGCAGAGCCTTTCAGCTTTGTTGGTGAAATTATTTAAGTGTTTTTAAGCAAAATATTTCTTTCTGAAAAAGTGCTGGTTTTTAACTATTTAACATTTTTATCAAAATATTCTTAAGAAAATGTGAAATAATGTTAGCAACCGTTGGGACTAAATTGTGAATACATAAAAACAAAAACAAGAATTTGACGGTCCAGTTGTGTAAACTTCACACATGTATGTGAACCTGAGATGCAATTTTTTTCTCCAGATTTTGTCTGGAGTTTTTTTAGTGACATTTTAATTAAAAAATGTGACTAATTTAAGCGATCTCAGCTCATTTAGAGAAAATTGCAAAGATATTTAGTCTGTATTACAACTAGTTAGTGATTAATCGATATGTGTAAATTGTGTTATCCTGTACTTTTGCCAATAACATCCACCACCTAAAACGTCTCCATAAAACTCGGAAACAAGTCCACTCAAACACTCAGAAAGGGTTTCCTAAATAAAAAGTATTGTTTAAAAATCAAAAACTTAACAGCAGTTTTTGTAACATAAAATGCACAATTATAAAACTTTATTTATAAACTCAATCCTGCTGAAGAAGTGACTTGAATAGGCAGCAAAATGTCTATAAAACAAATTTTACTGACAAGTTGCTGTGAAGAACTGAAATCTAGTGACAGATATGAAGTGGTTGGTTCATTTTCTCTTTGCTCTCTGTAAAATTCTCTGAAATATGATGTTTAAATACCTTCATGTAAGCATTCATCCATTATATAGCTGGTAGTTCCTGCTTGATTTTAGGAACTTGTTCTGTTCTGGTGTAGAAATCTGTGGGTTTTTTCTCTTTGTCATTGTTTAGCTCTTCAACAAAACTACCAAATATACTGGGATCCTGTGTTTTTTTTAATAATTAAAACAAATAGATTTTTAATTTAAATGTAAATCACATAATATAGGATTTACAAAATGTAGTTTAAAAGGAAAATCTTTTAATATGTCTAATGTAACTGGGATGTTCCAACCTGATTTTCAGAAACGGAAACAGTTTCAGAATCGTGATCTCTTTAAGTAGAAGATGTTCATTCGCTAAAACTGTCTGGGAGAGTTTTTTAAAGGGGCTTTATTTGTAAAATGAATGTATTTTTTGGATTAACTTGTTCTAATGACAACTTTTGTTCCCAGACTTGTGGATGACCGGTGTGTGGTTCAACCAGACGCAGGTGATCTCAACAATCCGCCAAAGAAGTTCAGAGGTAAGGCCTTGCTGCCACAACCTTTCTATTCAGATTTGTTTTTTTAAACATTTGTGTCTGCTCTAATGCATGACGTCTTCGGAGCCAAACCGGGGCCAAAAAATATTTGAAACGCAAATAAAACGTTTTGAAAAAAATATTGTTGTTATTCCAAAAAAAAAATCTAGAAAACACTTTTTGCTATTCTAAAAAAAAACTTTATTATTTTCAGCCTCAAATGCTCTGCTTTGTAGGTTTCAAAACTAAAAATTTGAATTTCAATTTGAATGGGGTAGAACGGTGTTTTGGACGCACGGATTGTACACAATAAAACTCTGCTTTTTACACCCGACTTGGGAAAACTTCAGACTATGATAGTGCAGACAATAAACTCACTTTCTGACTGTAATTATCACAGTTCTCAGTCAGTGAATGCATCAGGACTAAAGTTACCACCCTCGTCGATTATGATTGGGCCTTCGTGTTAGCCCCGCCCCAATGCGCCACAGTGGGGCCAAACATTTTGAAACTGAAATTTTCAGATTTGAAAAAAATATTTGAAACTGAAATTGAAATTTTGAGTTTTGAAACCTAAAAAACAGGACATTTGAAGCTGAAAATAATTTAGTTTATTTTAGAATAGCAACAAGTTTTGGACATTTTACATTTTGTTTAAGTCAAACACCAATATTTTTTTCAAATTGTTTTTTTTTTTGGCGGGGTTTCAAATAATATTGGCCAAAAAATAGGTCCATAGACATCTGGAGTTTTAGTTGTTAATTTTGAAAAAATAACATTTAAATGGCTGTGTAAACAGATGTGAACTTTATTAACCTTATGAAGTGACTTGAATATAAGTAATTAGGTTGTTCATTTTTATATTATGATATTTATTTACCAAATAACTTAAATTGTTAGTTTAGTCTGTTTTAAAATAACCTGCTGTGGTTTTATTCCATGGTTCGACTGTTTGCTCTGAAACTTCACAAACACATTCAGCTTGTGAAATTCCATCAAAATACACTGAACAAAAATATTAGCGCAACACTTTTGTTTTTGTCATGAGATGAACTCTAAGATCTGAAACATATTCTAAAAACACAAAATAACTATTCCTCTCAAATATTGTTCACACGTCTGTTTAAATCTGATAGTGAAGACTTCTCCTTTGCTGAGATACCTCATCCCTCCTCACAGGTGTGCCATATCAATATGCTAATTAGACAGTATAGTTATTCCACAGGTGTGCCTTAGACTGACCACAATAACATTTTCTTTGGAATGGCAGCGCAATGAAGCATAGATCTTAAGATAATTTTATGCATTAATAGGCACAAAATTATTTTCTTTAAAGTTTTGATATTTTTACAGAAAATGGGAGATAATACTGAAAAAAGACACCTTGTTATTTGTTCAACCTTAGAGGTAATGGGGCACCTTAGGCGTAGATTACATAGAAAATGTTTGTCTCTTCTTATGGTTTGTTTATTTTTCAACAACACTAAGCTGCAAAGTATTTTGGAGTTTTTTGTGTCCTCTTTCTTCCTTCAAACACATCTGAAGGTTTTGGGGTGGTTGATTTATACTTGATCTGGTTAAAATTTCTCGAAGGTCCCACAAACCTTATTTCGAAACCTGAAAAATTGATCATACTGAGCTGAAAGAGTTGCACAGCGTTCATGAATGAGTTAGAATATTTCTAAAGTTTACAGCAGATCTTAACTCGTATGTGTCTTAAAGTGTCACTCTGAAATTGCCAACATTTTTAATCTGTTTAGAATGTTTTGTACACGTGTCACAAACCATTTTTCAGTTTAATTTTTGAGTCAAAGATTTAGTGGGATAAGTTTGCTAGGGGAAAATACTTTTGAAAATATCTTTGCAAAATTAATCTGGTTTTCTTTCCAAGTAAACAATTAAAGTGTTTTAACATTATCTGGTATTTTTTTCTTTTCTATTAGTTGTAAGTTTCAGAGACAAAGTCCTAAAGAAATGTGTGCTGGAGTTTTAAAATCATCCCTAAACTTCTGCATGGGTTCTTAAATTCACACTTCAGTCACTGTCATTAAAAAAATCCATATTCATTTGGCTTAAGGTAAATTCCCTTTCCATTTCTATTTGCTGCTGCATTTTAAATCCTGCAGTTGGATTGGTCTAATCATTTAATAGTTTTGCTTATTTTTTCATTTTCATTTGTATGATAGGATGAAACTTGAAGTGTAAAAACAGGCTAAACAAGTTATTTTCATTCTTATCAAACTCACAGTTTGAAGTGTTGTGACAGGAGTGTGTTTCTTTTTCTTTAACATGTTTCTTCTTTGCTCCTCCATTTATAAGGACGTTAAGTGTGCACTCCAAAATATAACATGTATGCTGGCAGGCACTTTATTTCAAGTTAGATCTTAAATATTCTCAGAAACATTTACAAGAAATGACAGTATTGATGTTTCAAAAACAAACACGTTGGATTTGTGGTTTACTTAAAATGCTTGCATTTTATTGGGGTCTTTACAAGTGCATTTTAAATTTTACAGTCATGTGCATTTGTCAAATATCAGATAACTTAGAGTTTTACTGTTCTAAAAAAGGCCATGACCAATGCCGTTGAAGATGCAAAGAAGGACCTGTGCCTGCTCACTTCTAACTGAGATATTCAAATCTTATTCAAAGATGTGGTCTATTAGCCTGCAGTGAAAGCAAAGAAAAGCCGACTTCCTGTGCTGCTGGCATCAATTACTTCTTTTGGTCATGCCTGCAAAGTCTGTTACTATCAATTAACATAAAATGTAAAATAGAGGTTGTATGAAGATTGTTAAAACATTTTTAAGGAGGAAACATTTTAGGTGTTTGTGTCATTGTTTAAAATCCATTTGGACATTTACATTTTTTTGCTCCGGATCAGTAATAACATTTCTTTTTCTTGTTGCCAAAATCAAACTGAAATGTACCAAGGTTTACCTTGAATGGTACCTGTAGGTTACGAGAAAAATGTATTGACATGTTCCTCAACTTTGTCTATCCCACCCCTCTCATTTGAGTGGCAAATGCATAAAAATGTGTGTCACTGTAACACATAGAGCCTCAAGGACTTTAAGAGGAAACTTAGGTCATCATGCTCTATGATTTTTCAGTGCACTAGTTTATTTGCATACTTGTAATACAGTTTAGAGACTGCTTATATGAATGTATTTTGGCATTTATTCATTGAATGCCTGGATTTACAAAAATGTCGCCAGCTGCAGTGTTTTAGTCTTGCTAGTAAGAGAAAACTCAGAAGCAGGAAGAACTGCAACACACCCAAAGATGTCAAAGAGATTTAATAACAACTGCCACTAACTGCAGGGAAATAAACGTACATCAAAAAAGCTACAACTATACAAATCCAATTAGATGCTCAGATACAAAAAACAGAAAGGCTCCTGCTTAAGTAGTGAACCTAATTAGTGATTCCAGGCAGATGTGACCGTCTCAAGGAGAACTCAGTGGGGTAGGGCATCCAAGAGGAGTCACAGCCAACCTGCAGAGAAACAAGAAGGATAAAACACAAAAACAAGGTGAGGTGAGGTGTAAGTGAGGCATTACAAAACAAATATAAACAAAAGCAACAAACTGTGACAAATAAAGACAGAAATTCAGATGGTTTACAAAACACAGAAGAGTTTTGGCACAGTACCTTATAGAGTGAAAATTTTGTCTTCTCTTTGCAAACACCTCAGAGTCGCTAATCATGTTTTAGTCTATTTAAAAAGACAATACCCAACAACAACTGTTATTATTTTATTTTTTTTGTCTGTCTAAATTGGCCAATCTCAATGCATAGAGAACACAGATGTATTATGTATGTATATGCCAAAAGACTTCACAGTGGGCAAAGAAGTATTCTTCAGTCACCAGTTCTTTAAGTTATCTATCCACTTAAAAAGATGAGAGGTCTGCAATGTTCATCACTTCATCTGTCCAGGAAATCCCAATGTATGATTCTCAGACTTGTTACATATTCCAAAAGAACCTTTTCTATTTTCCACTCATTACCTGTATTAATGACTCATGTGTGAACTGGTTTTATGTATAAAAGACATCTGTTCACGCCCTTAATTACACAGTCAGACCACAACCTATCTACTAAGACCAAAGAGCTGTCTAAGGACACCAGGGGCAAGATAGATCTGAACAAGACTGGGATGAACCACTCTACAATAAGCAAACAGCTTGGTGAGAAGAATTTAACTTTTGGAACAAACTAATAGAAAAGGGAATACATACAAGATCAATGACAATTCTTCCACCACCTGGAGCTTCAAACAAGATCTCACCTGGTTGGGTACAACTGATTTTGAGAACAGTAAGCAAACAGTTCAGATCTACATGGGGGAATTGGTCTATGACTTTAAGAGAGTTGGGACCACAGTAACAAAGGTTACTATAATGATACAAAAAGTTGTCATGGATTCAAATCCTGCAGTTCTTCAAAGGTCCCCCTACTTAAGCCAGTACCATTGTCCAGGCCCATTCAAATTTGGCTTAAAACCAATTGATCTAGATGAGGAATGGAAGAACCTCCTCTTAACAGTGGAAGCACAGAGAATGAAAAGCTCTTGATAAAATCTTAATAAAAGAATGGACTAAAATGACAGCTATGGTGAATACAAGCCTAATGAAGACCTACAGTAAACATTGCCTGCGAAAAACGCTCCCAAACAGGGATACATTACAAAGTTTTGAGGTGAACTTTTCTTCTTGACCAAATTTTTTCTTTATTTTCTGATCCATTATACAAATAAATTCCTTAAAAATCATACAGTGGGATTTCCTGGATTTTTTTTTTTTTTTTACAATCTGTCTCTCACAGTTGAAGTGTATCTTTGATGAACATTAAAAACCTTACTCATCATACAAAGCTGGGCAACTTGCAGTATCGGTGACTGCCAAATAAAATGTGTTCTGTTTCTGAAAAATACTTTCATCTTTGTGAACCCTTCAATTATATTTACTTAAAAATGGCTACAAATCTGCATCAACTTTAGAAATAAAAAAGGCCCTTTTACAGCCAAAAACTATCATTACTTTTTGGACATCTTCGTAAGTCTTAGTCACAACTGCCTTTATAGGTGGATATGGGCTGTCTGTATAGTGTGTGCTCCTTGCAATGCAGAAAATGAGGAAACTTGACAATCAGTGTGCAGTTTGTCTTGGGTTCTGACAGGGTCTCACGTATCACCAGCACACCCCATTTGTGCACATTCGTGTGTGATCAGGGAGGGGTGAGTAGTTGCAATTTACTAACAATTTACCTTATGTGCCATAAGGTCACTCTAGACAGCATCACAGGGATTCTAGCAAATATTCATGATCTAAAAATTTTACGTTAGAACATTTATACGTTCCATTATAACAATGAACCTTGAGGTGCTGTAGTACTAAGGTAATAGTCAGGGCTGACTCGCTCTGAACAGCATATACACTTACGGATTTCACCAAGTAAATGCCATGACAGCTACCTGTACTGCCTGTTTTAGTTTTTGCAATTGATTATTTTCTTGTAATTTGGAAGGAAAATAACATCACCTTTGAGTGTGTGTTGGGGTGGCGGGGGGGTTGGGTAGCTAACTGATACATACATTATACAATGATTTAGTTAAAACAGACTTGAATTTTTCAGAACTCATTGACGGGAAAAATTTTGCAAAATATTTTAAATGACAACGGCTATAAATAATGCAGAATGCTTCAGTGATATATCTTTATTGTTGGCCTTTTTTTCTGATGTTTTAATGTTTCCATTTTGTTTCAATCATAAGTGGCGGAGAAAAATGTAGCATTTTGAATGCTAAATAGTTTCAGCTTTTAGCTAAGTCTCCCTAACTGTTTGGTTATGTAACACACCTGCATGTCACCTTGGATTAAATTATTTGTCAAATGAACACATGTAAATGTAATCAGTGTTAATAAGAAGCCTCTGTTGTCTCTTTAAAGTTTGTATCTGATTACAGACAAAAACAAAGTCCAAAACCCAGCTGAATAAGATTAAAGCTAAGAATGGAGTCATTGTGTTACTAATAGTTTAATCACAAAACAAGCTGTTTTCACTGATTTCTTAAAAAATAAATAAATAAATAAATAAACTCAACAAAGGAATGTTTTTAAAGTTTCTGTAATAGAGGTCAACTAATGTGGGTTTTTCTGTGGCAAACACCAAACTAGGCCACCCGCTGACACAAATATAGTGCCTATTTTTTCATCCCATAAAAATGTAAATCATTTATGTTTTTTTTTTTTCCTGAAACATCACCATTTTTAGACCTGAGGTTCTCCAATAGCATGGTAAATGAATCCAAACAAGGAACTCCTTCACAAGTCTTTCCTCCTTATTCCTTGTGTTTACCTAATTGCTGCTTTTAATTACCAAACTATTTAGGATGTGACTTTAACTGACCTTGCTGACCAATTAAAAAGCACACATAGCAACAAGTGTTTTCTACATTCAAGCTTTTGTCATATTTCATTTTATCATCTATTTCGGGATGTTTGGTATTAAATAGTCAACAAATGTATTTATTTTTGTTATTAATGTTGTGTTCAGCCTAATTGTGAATTAAAAACCTTTATTGGTCTCCCATCTGAACTTGTTAATGTAGACCAGTTCTAAGAAAAAAGCCTTTTTACTCATTGTATTCAGTGACTTTTAAATTACCTTTTTCCATGACTTCATAGCCATAATTGGTTATTCCTGTCAAACAAATGTTCTCCCAGTGCCCCATTTTTTTCACCTGGTCCTTGGCCTACTCTGTTCCTGTCCTCCTTCCTTCACTCCAGCTCTGTGATGGTTAATCCCAGCAGACTCACATTGGCCGCATTTTTCATGGAGGTAGCCAAAGTAACTATTTTTAGCATTCTAATAGCTTCTTGGGTCTCCTGTGCCAGTTTACACACAGAAACTACAGGATAGATTGTTTTGAGAATGTGAAAACAAAAGGAAAGGCCTTCCTCAGTCAAGAAAGACGAACATCTGCCTCAACACAGAGGACGGGAAAGAGATAAAACAACACAAAACACGAGAACATCTGATATAAGATTGAGACAAGTTAGCAAAGTTGACATGAAGAATAAGAGCTTTGAGAGAAACCCACTACATTACAGGTTGACACCCAAAAGCCTTGGCCTATATCAGCCCAGCTGAAGGTGTGCCTCGGGGTCAGCAAACAAAAGTTTAAAACCAAACCTTTGAGGGCTACCAAACGCAAAATCAACTTTTTTTGGCTGTTTAACCTCTTTAAATGGGGCTTCAAAAGTGCTGACTGTTGGTTCTTGCCAAAAGTTTGAGAATTTAAAATAAACCTTTTTAATTCCTGAAATTATAGTCAAAAGTCATCTGAGTGCTGTCCCCTACAGGTTGAAATGAGGTAGTACAGTTAAATATTGTGATTGACCAACTGGTGTAAGCTTCACATCATTTCAGAAGTTTCATGTCATCACGCTCTGCAGCTTCAGTATCAAAGCCCCGCCCTTCTTTGATTCTGTAACGGTGGGTGGTTATCATGTTAGCTTTAGCATGGCTTGTAGGTGTTTTGCCTTCGTTGTCAAAAATCTTCTGGCTTTCACAACTTCCCAGTGGACTTGGAAGTTAGGAAAAAGTGTTTTAGTGCAGTTAGCATTGAATCCAGCGAACTCCATCCTGGTGATGGATTTGCAATGAACGTTTGACTCAGGATTGTTTGCTTAATACGTTAGCCTTTATTAGCTTATGATGCTAGTGTCATTTTACCACTGAGACACGGGACCCTTTCGGTCTGGACCAAGAGCGCCTGTCTCTGGAGAAAATGGAGGAGAAAAATCCCTGGCATCACTTTTGTTCTGTGCCACTCTCCAT
>NC_050516.1:2053196-2119376 GCF_002922805.2 Oryzias melastigma | reverse complement strand
GTTTGCTTAATACGTTAGCCTTTATTAGCTTATGATGCTAGTGTCATTTTACCACTGAGACACAGGACCCTTTCGGTCTGGACCAAGAGCGCCTGTCTCGGGAGTCGGCCTCCAACTGTCCTGCTCCGTTACCCTTTAAATTGGGGTGCCCAAATCCAGCCTCCTTCTGGTTTTCCATAAACCCTGCCTTATCTGCTGCTCGTTACCTGGATCAGGTGTGTTTAGCCAATGAAGAGTTTTAATGACAGATTGGTTGTAAAACATGTAGGACACTAGCCCACGAGCCCTGGATTTGGGTACTCTTGTTTTAAAGATAATTAAAGGATCTTGGTTTCTGTATACTTTAAAACTTTTAAGCTATTTTCACACTGCTCTCGCTAATTCACATTCAAGCGGGCATTTCAAATGAAAAATCTATGAACATGCATGCTTTGTGCTTCTGCGTTCAAAGCTTTCATTTTCATTTTGGGTGCTATGTGAAAAACGCATTGCCATTGAATGCGTGTTGCAACTTTGACCAATCAGGGACCCGGATTTGGTAGTTTCGAAGGAATGGTAGTAAATGGGTTTTTTTGTATAGTGCTTTTCCATCTTTCTTGAAGGTCCAAAGCGCTTTACAGGCACATTCCCATTCACAGATACATTCACACACTGATGGTGGCTCTGCTGCCAAACACTGGCGCCAACTTTCCACCAGAGGCAAGGTGGGGTTTAGTGTCTTTGATTTTTGAGATTCCCACCGCTTTAACATGTCTTTCCAAGCCTCTTCCAACTGTAGGTGGCAGAAATGCGCTAGTAAACAGTAGAAAAAGAAGAAGAAACCCTTCCCTGTTTGTAGTGTGAACTCTATGGGCTAACTCATGTTCATGAGACTTCATAGTGCATTCTTCAATGTGTCATATGCCCGGTGTGAATATAGCTCAATATGTTTTACATTGTTAATTACATTTTTGGATTTTTATTTTGCCAATCTTAACATGCCAAACCAGTTTACATATTAAACATGGGGTTGCTTTTTTTTTTTTTTAAGATTAAGTTGTCTACTGCAGATTTCAGTTCCATGAAGCCTCTCATGTTGTTTTTATTTTTCAATCCTGTCTTGAGTGATGACGAGTCTCTTCCTTGTCTCTATCTTGTCTCCCTCAGACTGCCTTTTCAAACTGTGTCCTATGAACAGATACTCTGCACAAAAGCAGTTCTGGAAGGCAGCCAAACCTGGAGGCAACAGTACTACTGACACAGTCCTCCTCAATAAACTTCACGTGAGGCACACTTTTTTGTTCCCCGGGCCTGAACTTCTGTAACGTTATCTGGAGACTTTGCAGAGAATTTCACTGCATTTCTCTCTCAATTATCAGCATGCTGCAGACCTGGAGAAGAAGCAGAACGAGTCTGAAAACCGCAAGCTGCTGGGAACCGTCATACAGTATGGAAATGTCATTCAGGTGTGCTGCTGTGCTTATGATAATCTGCCCTCCTTAACAGAACTGCAAGGCTGTTTTGCTTCACTTTTGATACTGTGAGCCAGATATCATTCACCATGGGGCTGATTAAGTCAGATAAGTTTTAAATAATTGCTGTGGCTCAGAGATGTGCTGTAAAGGTGAATTTTTGTTCTTCATTCCCTTAAAGCCAAAAGCTGATATCCACATTAGAAACTCCACATCATGACTTATTACTGTTGTGTTCCATGAATAGCTTGTCTTTCACGGGTATACGATTTCGATTTTCTAGGTGTCAGCAAAGCATGAAGAAGTCTGACAAAAAAAAATATTTTCATTGAAGAGTTTCTGTTGTGCCAGTTTCTCCACATATTTCCTTACTGGTGTTTTGTGTCTCTGAATATTGATTTATTTTACTTTTTTAACACTAAAATGTTTTGTTGTGTTTACCAACAGCTGCTGCACTTAAAAAGCAATAAATACTTGACAGTAAACAAGAGGTTACCTGCTCTACTGGAGAAGAATGCCATGCGTGTGACTCTGGACTCTGCAGGAAACGAGGGATCCTGGTTTTACATCCAACCCTTCTACAAGCTGAGATCCCTAGGAGACAGTGTGGGTAGAAATGAAAGTTAATTATGCCCTGTAGAAGAAATGTTACACATATTTTAACAAAAAAAATGCAGACAGTCTTTTACAGTGGATGAACAAACATCTCACTATACCTGAGCTACATGCCTGGCCTTATGTCTAAACTTGTCCAAAAAAAAAATAAAAAATTAGGAACTACTGATCAGGTGTTAACAAGTTTCCGGGTCAAACTTTAAGAGCTGTTTTTTTTTCTTGCTTCAAAGTCAACAGTTTATTTGGAGATGAGAAATATTTTTAGCTATTCTTTTTTTTGCTTTATTTTTGGAATAATAGTCTCAGTACATAATTATATTCTTAGCCCAAATGATATAATGCATTAAATATAGATTAAGAATGTCTGCTGCTTAGATCTAAAGATCTAGACCAGATTATCTTTTTTAGTTTATTAATATTATTTCAAACACCAAAAACTAGCTAATCTAAGTGATGTTCAGAGCTTAGAAAAAGTAAATATCTGAGTAAATATTAACCACAGGATAAATAATTAAAGGTTTTATTTAGACCACAATGAAACTCTAAATATGAATTTTGACTCATTTGGATATTTTTGATCATTGTTCTTCTGCAAACTCAAGTGCTTCTGAGCATAGCACATTGACTAATTGGGGACATTACCCTTTAGAATTCTCTGGTATAAGGCAGTATTTATAGATCCATCACCTATGACTGGTGGTCCAGATCCTGGAGTTGCAAAGAAGCCCCACATGATCATACTACCACCACCACCATGTTTGACTGTTGTTCTGAAGTTCTAGAAAGTTATCCTATCTAATCAGTTTACAGACTTTTTAAAGTATTGGGTATAACCCAGATGTTTTTTTCTTCTATTTGCTCCGCAGTCTTTTGCTCCTTGAACTTTCTTGAGGATCCATATTTTTTTTGTCTTTTCTCTATTATCTATCACTTTCCTGTAGTCCATGTCTCAACTGTCTCAACTAGAAAGCCCAGACCTTATTATTTTGATAAAACCTCTTCCAGTTGTCTCAAGAAGATTCAGAGGCATTTCAGTCACCTTCATATTGTTGAACCAAAAACTCTGAAATGAGACCTGTAGTTCTTTCTGTGTTCTGCTATTTTTATAACCTCCTGAACGAGTATAATTGGTCAGTTGATCATGTTTCTTTACCCTAAGAGTGTTGCATATTCCAAGTTGTCTTAATTTGTAAATAAATAGTCTCAAAGCCTTTAAAAGAGTTACATTCAGACTGATATAGGTTAGCTAGATGCTTTTTTAAAACGGTTTTTATGTCTCCCACTTTTAGGCTCTGTTGGTGTATTGTCATGGTACACAAGTCTTCCTAGAACTTCTTGTGACATCACTACCAACCCGGATTAGTACTACTGCCCATATGTGTCAAAGACGATGACAGAAGCAGCATTAGAAAGCAAAAAAAAAAAACTAGTAAACTATTAAATTAGATTAGTCGACAACTATTTTATTGGTCGGCATAGTTGTGACTAATTGTGGCAGCCCTATTATCAAGCTATGCAATCTCTCAGCATGCCTCACTGTCAGACAGCATCTGTAGGGTTTGTTTCTTGACCCAACAGGTCTGAGAGGAATCAAACCTGGGTGTGGCAAGAATAGCTGAACTCAACTTTCCAGGAATTCATGCAAACAGAATAAAAACAGCTTGATTACTTTTTAGCAGAAGTAGGAGGCACTTTATTCTTAGGAGCAGCTTTCTTTATGAAAAAATCCTTGAAATACTGGATCTTTGCAGAAGTTTATATTATGTAATCCTTTTTAAAATATAAATAATGCGTTAGCAAATGCCCAAAAATAAATTGAAAGGGCACATTTTTTGTTATTGACCTTTTTTAAGTCAGTATAAAGACAGTTCTGTCAAATTTGACCAATTTAATAGACAACTTAGTTAAATAAATCCTTATTGCTCTCTTTATGTGCTGCTCTGCTCTGCACCTAAATGCTAAACAAAAGAAGTGTAAGAGGCGCCACACAACAACCTCCTATATCTCACTCCTTGGTGCTGCCCCAGTTATCTGATCTGCAGATAGGACTGACTAATCTTTTAGATCACCCAGATCCAAACTCGACTGTGACACTAAATTCTTGGAAGACTGTATAGGTAAATTTAAAGATGGAAGCTACCTCTTTTGCTCAAGCTTGTAGCTAATAGTTAAGCTGAGTGTTTGGCTAATTAGGTTACACCTAATTAATCCCTTTGGGAAGATTTGTCCTTTAGCATTTTATTGATCCTTCCATCCTGCAGTGAGCAGCCTCAGTGCAGTTTGGTGTCTTACACTGTAGTAGTCACATGACAGAAAAAAATGTAATTTATTATTTTTAGCTGTAAGATTGATGTTTGAAAACTGAAATGGAGTCATGTCTGATCCAATCCTAATATTTTAATCTGTTTTGCAAACCAGACAGATAGACTTACTCAAATAGTTGTATTTGGTCAGTTCATCTCCTGTCACACACAAACATTTGACTGTGGCGCCACTGTGTGTTCATTTAAGCAATTGCAGTGTTAACTTCTGACCAATAAATTTTTAGGGTTTTTAACATTTTCTTCGAACACTGTTGTACTTTTCTACTTCATGTTTGGTTCTCCTGCATTTCTGTCACAGGTGGTAATCGGAGATAAAGTAGTCCTTAACCCTGTGAATGCAGGACAACCTCTACATGCCAGCAGCCACCAGTTAGTGGACAACCCAGGGTGTAATGAGGTGAGGAAAAACAAGGTGTTAATTGATCGAATCTAAATTCTGAAGGTTCATTTAAAGGCAGTGATGTAAATGTTTGTTTTCCTTTTGTCTTTCAGGTGAATTCAGTGAATTGCAACACAAGTTGGAAAGTAGTTCTTTTCATGAAGTGGAGTGACAACAAGGAGACGATACTTAAAGGCGTAGGTCTCCACAGATTTCACTATTTTATATTAGCCTGTAGCCTCTTTGGGAGTTATGTCATCATAACGACGATCCTAACCTGTATTTTAAATTTGCAGGGGGACGTGGTGCGGTTGTTCCACGCAGAGCAGGAAAAGTTTCTAACTTGTGACGACTACAAAAAGAGGCAACATGTTTTTCTTAGAACGACCGGCCGGCAGTCTGCGACTTCTGCCACTAGCAGCAAAGCACTCTGGGAAGTGGAGGTTAGTAAAACATAATCTCCAAATGAAATACCAAATAGTTATAATCCGTCTTTCTTAATAATGCAGGATTTTATTGTGTCCTATTAATGTTTAAGTTGTAATAATTGAATAGATTGTACTTTGATCTAAGTAGTATGTAACTGGAGACTATATAAATGTGTAATTACATAATCATCTGAAGAGTTTTTTTTCTGGGTTTTCCAGGTGCTTTTAATAGAGCTAATCAGTATTTTTCAAATTATGGAGTGTTTGAAATGAAAGGGTGTTTCATGGGCACCAAAAAGATGATTTCCTTTTGGAGGTTATTGGACAATAACAGTACTATGTGAAAAAATTAAACCTTGATAACATAACTTTTTTTTCTTAATATGTGCACAAGTGGTGAAAATTATTAGGACTATTCTGGCAACAAAAGAAAAACCCAGAGTAATTATTAGGGGTGTGCATTGGCAAGAGTGTGGCTTAACGATACGTATTGTGACATACGTGTCATGATACGACACGTATCCAGATATATCCCAAGACAGTAACAGACAATGTTTCAGTATTTTTTTAAATTATGACTTAAGAATGATCTCATTAGTTATGCATTTTTCACACAAGTAAAATAGTAAAATGCTTGTTATTTACTGATCAGAACATTAAGTATTGCAACTGTATTTCATAAACAAGTAGTTTTTACCCAAGCAAGTTCATGCTGCTTTTCTTTTTGTAATCTAGGAAATATTTAAGTGGAAAAACAAAATTAAAATAGAACTATATATTTGCTTATAAATAATTAATTACATTTTGCCTTGGCAGTATTTTAAATAAATAAATAAGTATTTTAAATTTTAAAGTGATATTTTACTGAATTGATATTTTCTTACAACCCTAGTAATTATGGGAAAAAATAAATTAATGAAATCATTAAAATTAAAAGGAAAATAACTAAATAAAAAACGCAGTGATTGTTAATTTAATATGCTTTATTTAAATATGGTTAATTTTCCCAGGTGGTCCACCGTGATCCTTGCAGAGGAGGTGCAGGCTACTGGAACAGCCTGTTCAGGTTTAAACATTTGGCCACTGGGTGCTATTTGGCAGCCGAGGTCAGTGAGGTTTGTGTCCGGGGCTTTATGTCACGATTTTTGCAATCTGAAGTTGGAGAAATGGTTCAGTTTAAAATTTTCAAGTATTGAAATGATGTTAGTTGCATGGCTAATTTAGGGAGGACTCTGATATTAATGATCTTGACGCGTTTGACTGTTTTTATTCCAGGTTAATCCAGACTTTGAAGAGGAAAGTGCTGATCAGCGATCCTCTGTGAGCAAACCCGTTTTTTCTGTTAGCTTTTTCTCCAACATAACTTTATTTGTTATCTTATTAACAGCAATTTTAATTTATTCCTTTATTTATCTGCATATCTTCCTGTCTACCTATTTGAATATTTTCTGGCTTGTGGACTTTTGCTTTAGGTGGTGGACTTTACACCTTTTAACTTCCAGGTACACGTGTATAATACATTTTTTTACTTCATTTTTCATGACCTTCATTTACATCATCAAAGTTCATGTAGTTTCCCTTCAGAACCTCAGTGATCAGTGAATGTGTGTCTTAGATAAACAGCTCAACATCACCACTGGGTGTCAGTATGGATCCTCTACTCTCTTGTGTCAAAATAACAGTTTCCTGTTTAAAATGTTCTAAAAAATGTATTCTTAGTTAAAAAAAAAAGTAACTATTTAGAACTTTTATAGAAATGTATTTTTACATCAGGGTCAATGATTGCATACACTGATTTTCCTGCATAGTGGACTATTGCAGTTACAGTCCCATAGATTCTTCATTCTTGTATGGTTTGTAAGCAGTTTTTCTTTCAATCTAAACACTTGTTTTCTTTCTTCTAGTTGGATGTAGACAATGAGGCTCTGCGAGGCCGCCTGAGGACCCCCCAGGAAAAAATCATGTGTACGCTGGTGCCTGTTCCCGACGGGATGGAGATCTCCTCCATCTTTGAGCTGGACCCCACCACTCTGAGAGGAGGAGACTCCATGGTGCCCAGGTATGAGGCATGTTCACCAATAGTACTTTCTATCAAAATGTTTTATTTCTATCTTCCACGTTTGGGAAAAAAACTAAAAAAGATGGTGAAGATACAGTGGGGCAAAACAGTTTTTAGTCAGCCACCAACTGTGCTTAAAAAACTGCTTAAAAGCCTGTAATTTCATCATAGGTTTACCTCAACTATGAGAGACAAAATGGGAAAAAAAATCAAATTGTCTGATTTTTAAATAATTTCTTTGTAAGTTATGATAGAAAAAAAATATTTGGTCACCTTCAAACGAACAAGATTTTTGACTCACACAGACTTGTAACTCTACCTGTAACCAAACTCCACTATAACCAAGACCAAAGAGCTGTCTAAGGACACCAGAAACAAAATTGTTGACCTGCACCAGGCTGGGAAGACTGAATCTGGAATAGGTAGGATGATCCAGAGGGGGATTGGGAGAATGTCCTATGGTCAGGTGAAACAAAATTAGAACTTTTTGGTAAGAACTCTACTCGTTGTGTTTGGAGGAGAAAGAACATTGAGTTGCATGTAAAGCATGGGGTTGGAGAGATCATGCTTTGGGGCTGTTTTTCAGCAAAGTGACCAAAACGACTGATCCATGTAGAGGAAAGATAGAATGGGCCCAAGTATTGTCAGATTTTGAGTGAAAGCCTCCTAACATCAGCTGTAAAACGTGGCTGGGGCTTTCAGCAGGACAGCAATCCCAAACACACTGCTTGAATAACGAAGGAGTGGCCTCATAAGAAGCCTGGAGTGGTCTAGCCAGTCTCCAAATCTCAACTCCATAGAAAATCTTTGGTGGGAGTTGAAAGTCCATGTTGGACAGCAACGGCCCTAAAACATCCCTGCTCTAGAGGAGATCTGCATGGAGGAATGGACCAACATAGTTTGTGAAAACCTTGTGAAGACTTACAGAAAACATTTGACTGTTTTCATTGCCAACAAAGGATATATTGAGATGAACTTTTGTTATTTACCAAATACTTATTTTCCACCATAATTTGCTAATAAAATTCTTAAAAAATCAGACATTGAGGTTTTCTGGATTTTTTTTCTCATTATATCTCTCAAAGTTGAGATATACCTCTGATTAAAATGACAGTTCTCTCTCATCTCTTTAAGTGGGAGAACTTGCACAATTGGTGACTGACTAAATACTTAATTTGCCCCACTGCAGATAAATTGATTTAAGGTAGAAAAAGTTTGAAACATTAACTATTTATCTTGTCTCAGATTTTTAAACACATGCCCACCTTCAAATGGAATGAAAGTATGGGTTGATATAGAACTGGGGGGTGATTAATTAACAAATGACAAATATCTTTCACCACACTGACCGCAGTGATGTCAAGACCCAAATTACAAAGAGGGAAGACAGTCATTTGTCTTTTAAAGGGGAAGTAGGAAGATCAATAAATAAGGGGGTTTTTAAGGAAATGTCTGATTCATTTAATTACTCATTTTTTTATGTTCTTAAAAAACAGTGAGAGCTGTGCTTCATAATCTAAGGGTCAACAGAGAAAGAGCAGTGTCAATTTGTGAACTTTTATTTTATGTTTTAAATAATTTCTTTACATGTGGAGATCACACTTCCTATTATTTTTACTGAAATTGAGTTTTACTTTTGCAAAAAAAACAGCAGGCAATTACTGAAATGGAGTAAAGCAGGAAACCAGTCACCCAGGATCGTGGGCACAAGAGGTGACAAGACAGATCCTAGTTTTGACAAAAGCCAAAACAGGATGGTACAACATTTCTGTGTTTACTTGCTAGTGGCAACACACTTAAAAAACTCATTAATAATATAGTATCTGTTGTCAAATTAGCCTAATGACTTTGATATATTATAACATAAAAATCCTGTTTTACTGAAACAGGATCACTTTTTGTTGATGTTTATCTGGAATTATTTAAATATATATATATATTTATTATTATTTTCTACCTTTATATTTACTGGTTTCTAGGGGGAAGTTATTACAATAGAAATATTATTATAGTTAATTTTAAATTTCTAAGAAGTCTTTGCGTCTTAGTGAAATGCTGCCTGTCAAGTCATTTTGTTTGGTCGAAGTTAAGTTGACAACAAGTGAGAAGTACATGAGGCAAGATGGCCGCGACCTTTACGTGTTTCCTGAATTTCATTATATCATGTATTATTTGGGGACTACAGATGGAAACTAGCTTCGGCTATAATCTGGTGTGAAGCATCTTTAATGATTTTGCACATTGTCCCTGCCAAATAAACTACTAAATAAGATGAAAAAAATAAATGATAGTAAAATGTTATATTCTTGTATAGCACTTTTCAAAGCGCTTTACAGTCACACACCCATTCACACATGCATTCACACACTGATAGTGGCTCCACTGCCGAACACTGGTGCCAACCCATAACCACCCTGTGTGGGGTTCAGTGTTTTGCCCAAGGACACTTTGACACATGGGCGGGGAATCCAGGAATCGAGCATGCGATCTGTGAGCCTTATAATCAATGTACAATAACAATAATTCTATTCGATTCGATTCTATTCTACATACTTGATAAGATTTTGAGTTGATTTTTTTCACAATTAAAGCTGTAATTTTTTGCTGCACATCAGAGATAAAACTCTCAGAGCGGCTGTCAAGTCTTGTTATGTCATCAGGACATGTTGGCTTAGGTTGGACTACTTTTAGCACCAACTTGAAATAGCCCCCCTCTCCTCCCGTGGAGCTAATTATTGCCTCGGAGATTCACGAAGGCGTTCTGGCCTCCTGTGGACAGTTGCATAAAGCCCGCTGAGATTGTGGCTGCAGTCGGCTTTCTGCGCCAAATCTGATGTAAGAATTCTGCAGGTTTTCACTCTGTGTGAGGATTTATTGATGACCATGTTCTCAGATTACCTATAACACAAACACAAAAAGTAACACTGATCAGATTTTAAATATAGGCGTCTCGTTTCTTCTTGTTCTCTTTGTCACAGAAAGACGATTACGTTTTAGATTTCCCTACCCTTTTATAATTTCAGGAACTGCTTCTTAACTTAAAGGAGCTCTTGAGTTGGGATGAGTGGTGGTGCAGTGGTTAGCACTCTTGCCTTACAGTAAGATGGCGTTAGTTTAAATCCTGGCTGGGTCCTTTCTGTATGGAGTTTGCATGTTCTCCCAGCTGCATACGTGGGTTTTCTCCAGGCACTCCGGCTTCCTCCTACAGTTCAACCACATGCTTTATAGGTTCATTGATTGTCCTAAGCTGTCCCTTAGGCATAAATGTGAGTGTGTGTGATTTTGTGGTCCTGCTACAGACTGATGACATGATCAGGGGTTGCTCAGTAAAGCTGGCTGCATCAGCCCCAGGACCCCAAATTGGGTTCAGAGGGTTCAGAATATGGAGTTTGTAAACTCATGAGCTATGAAAACCTGGACTCATTTCCACATGGAAGCTTACCAAAAAAGGCTGAACTAATTGCTGCTCCACGTATAAAGGTCTCTTAAAGACACACTCTGATTAAAGGGTTTTTTTAACATGTTCTTGTGATATTTTTCTGATGATGGAGGACATATATCAAGAAAATGGTCACCAGACATTTATGAGTGTTTCTTTATTCAAATTGTTGTGAGTCAGGAGCAGTAACAAAAAGGCCACTTAAAAAAGAGTGTATTTGTGACATAGAAAATATACTGGGTGGGCCACAAGCTCCTTGCTCCTCTAAGCAATGAGGAGAGGAAAGGGAGCGGGGTTGCCCTGTGCCAACGGCCCCATCCACAGTAGTTTTAATGAATTACTTCTGCTCTGAAGCAACTATGTTCTAAAAAGACATTTTAAAAAATTGGGCTAAAACTGTCATAATGTTAATTAAAATACCACCAGGAACACTTTTAAAATAAATCAAAGATGATCGGAGTGGGACTTAAAAGCTCTTTTTGGATTAGTTTTTTTGGGTCAAATTAATTTAAAGCATTTTCTTGTTTATTTACATGGATTTGCATTTTTCTTTTATATTTATCAATTTTGTGT
The DNA here is from genome assembly GCF_002922805.2 of Oryzias melastigma. Taxonomy (NCBI): domain Eukaryota; kingdom Metazoa; phylum Chordata; class Actinopteri; order Beloniformes; family Adrianichthyidae; genus Oryzias; species Oryzias melastigma. Next base: position 2,108,108 of record NC_050516.1, on the reverse strand, counting down.
TTGTTTCTTTGGTCAAATAGGAGTTCCTACGTGCGCCTGAAACACTTATTCACCAACACATGGGTTCACAGCACCAACAACCCCATCGACAAAGAGGAAGAGAAACCAGTTATGCTGCGGGTGAGTCAGCTGTTACCACACAACTAAGGCTTTTTAATAATTATATTTCATACAGCTAATGATCCCTTTTGTTATTCTTCTTAGATTGGAACATCAGAGGTGAAAGAAGATAAAGAGGCCTTTGCCATTGTTCCGGTGCCACCAGCAGAAGTGCGTGATTTAGATTTTGCTAATGATGCGAGTAAAGTGTTGGCTTCCATCGCTGGTAAACTGGAGAAAGGGACAATCACACAGAATGAAAGGAGGTATGATCTAAAATAAATAATCAAAACAGTCTGTTTTGAGACTTATGGGATTCTCTAAAATTATATATTTTTTATTCCCTCGTGCACTGCCAAGGTTTGTAACAAAGCTGCTAGAGGATTTAGTTTTTTTTGTGGTAGACATCCCCAACAGCGGACAGGATGTGCTGGAGATCATGGTTAACAAGCCCAACAGAGAAAGACAAAAACTCATGAGGGAGCAAAATATCCTGAAACAGGTAGAAGTTAAAACAGAGAGATATTATACAGGTATTTGGAGTTCCTTCTAAGCGAAATTTCCTTCTGCCTTTTTCAGATCTTCAAGCTTCTCCAAGCCCCTTTCACAGACAGCGGTGATGGCCCCATGCTTCGGCTAGAGGAGCTTGGGGATCAGCGCCATGCACCGTTCAGGCATATTTGCAGGCTTTGCTACAGAGTTCTCCGCCATTCACAGCAGGATTATCGGAAGAACCAAGTAGGTTTGTACGCAGCTGAAACGTTGATGGGATCGCTTTCCCTCTCAGCAATAATCCCCCCTCCCCTGTCCGCTCCTCGCAGGAATACATAGCCAAGCAGTTCCGCTTCATGCAGAAGCAGATAGGATATGACGTGTTGGCTGAAGACACCATCACTGCGCTGCTTCACAACAACCGGAAGCTGCTGGAAAAACACATCACTGCTGCTGAGATAGACACCTTTGTAACATTGGTGAGGAAGAACCGGGAGCCCAGGTGAGGTTTTAGCTCAAGAAATGGTTGCTGTCATAAAACCAACATAAAAGGCATCAGTTGTGCTCAGTATAAGCTCCAGGAGAAAATGCACAGTGAACAGACACAAGTTAAGTGACACAAGAACTACTTGAGCTTAGCGTGGGGAATAAAAATGCTCATTGTTTAGGGCAAACTGAGGGTTCAGAGCCACATGTGGCTCTTAAATCCCCCTAAAACTAAAAGTAAACTTAACTCAAACTTTATTCAACTCTTTCACAAAAAGTTATGTATGAATGGTAGCAGTGATTCTCCAACAATCTGTCATTCTGTTTTGTTTTATGTTGTAATAGCACTTAAGTACTCTGACATGCAATGCAATTACTTGAGGCTCAATTTCACACTTTTTTTTTTTAAACTGATAAAAAAATGCATTTTCAAACTTTTAGGATTTAGATCTCCTGATTCTTTATTGATTATTATTAACTCTCCAAAAACATACATCTGAGTATGCTGATAACCAAGTAGACAAAATGACATTACTGATTTATAAAAGAAAAATAGACAGAAGTACCAGTAGATTGAGAAATAACAACTTCCTGTCTTATTTTGAACATAAGTTATTTGTAAGAAATATAAGAACTGCAACTTCCTGGAACCTCTTTTTCCTGGACCTTCTCCCTTCCTGTCTCTAATAGTCCCTCTATGTTCCTCTGCGCTGTCACCCACATTATCCACTTGTATTATTTTTTATCTTGAACTTTCTTTATCCATCATTGTCTTTCCTCAGCTTGCAAAGCAGACTTCTTATCTGGATCTCTTCATTTTTCTCTACTCTTTTGTTGATTCTCTATTTTTCTCTTGAACTCATATAAATAATAATTTGTTTGCATAAGTAGTTCATCATAGTAAGAATTTTGAGCTCCATGAACTGCATCGAATCAATTTAAGGATGGTAAACACAACCAGAATTCCTATTTAAAGTACACCAGATTATAGGGCGAATTCAATTCAATGAATGAATGAATTCAGATTCAATGATTTTAAGTTCACCTTCTGGCTCAAAAAATATGGAAAGGGTCCCTTAATTAGCTTTGATTTAATTTTAGTTTGTCAGATTTAGGAATTTTTGTCTGAGATGCACCAAAAATGGTAAAATAAACTTTTATTTCTGCTGACATCACACCACTTCATTTGGTGCATTGCGATGATTTTATGTGGCACAGGGTTTCTCTTATTTTGAAAGGAAGTCATATGAACTTATTTAGGGAAAAATGTATTTTTTTCTCTTTATTTTAATGTTTTATTTATGGCAAAAAACAACAGTGTATTTGTCGTAATAGTATCAATTGCATAAAAATTAAGCTTATTTTCTAAAGGGTGAACTAGACTTTGAGTCTTGTGGTCAGCCGGAAATTAACCTGAATGGCTCCTTAAGAGTTAAAAGTCACAGAATCCTTGTTTAGTGTGTTTTATTCAAAATATGCCAATTGAAAGAAGCCAATACAGTCTTAAAATAGAAATGGAGGAAAAGTAATTTCTGTTCTGATTCATTTAATCACATTTTTTATTCTAAAGACTGCAGTTGGTGTCACTTAATATTAATATATCTTTAGTTTTCCAACTGCTTTTTCAAACGATTCTTTCTTCTGTGCCAAGGTTTCTGGATTACCTGTCAGATCTCTGTGTGTCCATGAACAAATCCATCCCAGTCACTCAGGAGCTCATCTGCAACGCTGTGCTGGACTCCAACAATGCAGACATCCTCATCGAGACCAAGTGAGCCATCTGTTCTACTTTATGAATGGAGTTTGCCAAATATGAACTCTAGCTTAAGTTTCTCCTCTGCTCACCAGGCTAGTCCTCTCAAGATTTGAAATTGAGACGGCTACCAATGGGGAGACTCCAGTAGAGGCTGAAGATGAAGAGGAGGTGTGGTTGTTCTGGAAGGACAACTCCAAAGACATTCGGAGTAAGAGCATCCGGGAGTTGGCCCAGGATGCAAAAGAAGGCCAAAAGGAGGACCAGGAAGTGGTCAGCTACTACAGGTCTCACATTTTGTACTCTTTATATTACTTGTAGTTTGGCAGTTACACTCAAGGACTGAATGAAATGAACATGAGTGATGATTTTTAATTCCTTATTTACATAGGAAACTTTAGATTTTTTGTTAGCAATAAACATCTACTATATAAATACATAGGATGGAGAAAGCTAAACTTGAAACATTTCCCTCTAGGTGCCAACTGAATCTTTTTGCCCGGATGTGCCTGGACCGCCAGTACCTTGCCATCAACAAGATATCAAATCAGCTGGACGTGGATTTAATTCTGCGCTGTATGTCCGACGAAGATCTGCCGTTTGACCTCCGAGCGTCCTTCTGCCGCCTGATGCTGCACATGCATGTGGACCGTGACCCTCAGGAACAGGTCACACCTGTTAAATATGCTCGATTGTGGTCAGAGATCCCTTCTAAAATCGCTATTGATGAGTGAGTTCTTCTTATTGATTTTCTTTGACTCATCTATATTTATCAATAAATAAACTACTATAATTTTCTTAAATGTCATTCCTCCTTGGTTGTGGTGCAGCTATGACAATGATGGGAATTCCAGAGATGAAATCAAAGAGCGATTCAGCCTCACCATGGATTTTGTGGAGAACTACCTGAGAGAGGTGGTGTCACAGAACATTCCCTTCTCTGACAAGGAGAAAAACAAACTTACCTTTGAGGTAATGTCTGTTCTTTATTAGAACAAACTGGAACTTAGCTGAATAAAAATACAAGAAGGAATAGAATTTGTATTCGGTAGATTATGTATTAGATAAAGACCCACTCCAATGACAGTGGTGTTTTGGGTGTTTTTAACAGGGTTCTTGTATCATTTTTTTCATGATGGAGGACATGTATAAAATAATTTAACATTAAAACTGCATTAATGACTATTTCTGTGTTGAAAATTTTGGATCAGGAGCAGATGAAAAAGCTTGGGTTTGTGACGCAGCAACTGAAATGGGTGGGCCAAAATCTTCCTTTTCCGCTCCAATTCTTTTGCATCCACTTGCATTAACTTACATTATATCCATTAACGTCTTCATTTTCCTTGTCTTAGCTGGCATCTGGCTCAAAACTGTACTGCTAGCTAATGCTAGCTTGGACTTGAGTTGTTAGATTAGCTAATGGGAGAGAGTGTAAACAAAGGGCTGATGGGAAATTAGCTAGAGGCTAACTTCCCAGTCCCACACACAACTCAGAGGCAAATTTCTGATGAACTTATGTCTTAAAAATACAACACAGGCTTTTTTGGTTTTGGCTAATAGCTGCAAAAGCATAATTAAAATACCACTGGGAATGATTTTACAATACTGTAGAATAAAATGTAGTTGGAGTGGGACTTTAAGGACTTTTGATTATCCGACTTCTCTACTAAATACACATTTTCTTAAGTTTTTGTTCTTGATTTGAGTTTCCCTCCTCTATTTAAACCCCTGTGAGTATAGCCAGGTCTCTAATTCATAACAGATTTCCAGTGAAGTTTGGAGGAAAAGAAGTTTGCCTAGATCAACCTGGAGCTGTTTTCATAGATCAAATCTCGGGTCTCACAGAAGATTTGCTGGGATTTTTGGCCCATTTGTGCTGGTGACTGCAACAGTTGGAATAGTGGTATTTTCAGATGTTATAAAATACATATATGTCAATTAAACTGCAGGTTCACATTGTGGAGAAGACACTTATAGGGCAGAGTTGTTGCACAGAAGGAGGAACAGGTTTTTGTTCAGACATCTACTTAATGGGTAGCAGTGGCGGGCCGTGCATTTCACACCTAGGCCTTCAGTAGTGCTCCATCTGAATCAATCCAACCCTCATTAACTATTTTATGGCAATAAAACTTCTAGTGCAGGTACAGCTGCCACACACACACCAAAAGCATAAAAAATAACCTGATAAAATTTCAATATTATGTAGGGAGATAGCAAAATTTTACTCACCAAAAATCCAGATTATTTAAACACAAAATCCATCCTTTCTATCCTCAAGAAGATTTCAATCACTCTGTCGTGCAGAATCCGTGCGTTTCGCAGATGGAAAGTGTTCCGTGGCTGTGATAAGCTGGAAAATGTTCTGGTATTCCTGAAGCCTCTTGTGGTCCAGGAGGGAGACAAACATCAGTTTTTGTGATCTTGAAATCTGGTCTGTGTCTGGAAAATAATATTGTCGGTAGTGCGCGCGAGGATTTTGCGCTGCACGCGCCCGCGGTGCGTTCAGGGGCCTCGTAGATTTCCTCGTATCAGCTTCTCTCCCGCTCAACGGAGTCACGGAACTCCTTTACCCGTGCCAGACAAAACTGTGCCACAACTTTACCCAGACATTCATTTTCCACCAAAAATCAGACGATGAGACGCTTTCCACTGGTAACATCTTCAAACCTGACACGCCGCTCCTCGGCACCTGTGTCCGTCACATAACGCAGAACCAGAGCGAGCTGCGAGCTATCCAATCAAAGCGCGTGAAAATGATGACGTTTCCGTGCGCCTGCTAGCTGGCCTTGGTGTCGCCTACTCCAAATCTGATTGGTTGAAGCAACAGTTTGGTCGACAATTATTTTATGCTACAGGGCCCGCAGAACTGATTGTGAAGGCCTCCGGGCAGATTTCTTTGACCCTAGCAACAAATGGTGCTGCAATGTGATTGGTTAATGCTTAAATAGGAAAATACACGTCTGGAAGCAGCGCAACCAGGGAGACAGCAATGAAAGGACGAAGACAGAGCATTTGGAATTATAGAATACGTATTCACGGAAATAAATAATAATTAATATCAGTCTGTGATTCAGATATTTTTAGGCCAGCAGAGAAGGCCTTGCAGGCCCTGACGGCCCGCCACTGATGGGTAGTAATCTCAGTTTGTTTGTCATCGGAGGAGGGCTTAACACAGACATCCAGCCATCCATCCATTTTCTTGACCGCTTCTTCCCTTTCGGGGTTGCGGGGTGCCGGAGCCTATCCCGGCCACTGATGGGCGAAGGCGGGGTACACCCTGGACAGGTCGGCAGTCTGTCACAGTGCGCTTAACACAGACATTAAAATTTATTCACTGCCAGACAATTTAAAACAACAAATCTACAACATAAGTAGCTGTTTGGCAGACAAAATACGATATACTTTTTTGTCTGCAGCCCACGTGCTTCTTATCAGCAAAAGGGAGAACCGAATGAGATTTCCAGCAGCATAGCATTTAACGCCAAGAAGTGTTACAACAATGTCCTCACCAGCTTTTGAAAACATTAAAGACCCCCTCTGATGAAAATGTTGGAGACTAGGTTGTTCTAATATCGCTCGCCATTTTTGTTGCATTAGTAATGTTAGTTAAGGGGTTTGAGGGGCTGTAAGCTAGCGGGAGAAAGTATAAACAGTAATGGGAAGTGGGGCAGGGCTTACCCAGGTGAATTTTTGATAAGCTCCTGCTGCGCTGTGGGGACTATTTTCTCGAACAGCAGTTTTTTTTATGTTGTCTAAAAGCGGTATGATGATAGTTGAAAGACCACTGGGAACCAATGGATCAAAAGATGACTGGACTGGGTCTTTAAAGGTGTCTCTGTCTCTTCTTGATTGCAGGTTGTAAACTTGGCAAGGAACCTCATCTACTTCGGTTTTTATAACTTCAGTGACTTGCTGCGTCTGACTAAGATCTTGCTGAACATTTTGGACTGCGTTCATGTCAGCACCATTTACCCCATCAACAAGATCGAGAAGGGAGATGAAAACAAATGTAAGCCACATTTTCCTGAACGCCTGATAAAAATAATCAAATTGTTTCTGTGAATTTCTTACGTCAACCCCTCTTGCGCTTCAGCGGGCAGCAATGTGATGAAGTCCATTCACGGAGTTGGGGAACTGATGACGCAGGTGGTGCTGCGTGGAGGTGGTTTACTGCCCACCACACCAGCTCATCAGCCGGAGGGAGAAGTGGTGAAAACACAGACGGAACCAGAAAGAGAAGACATCATGGTCATGGACACGAAGCTCAAGGTCATTGAGATTCTGCAGGTTAGACCACAGGAAACTCCTTTGATCCCAAACTTTAACCAGGAACTGTACTTTAACATTTTCTCCTTTCCTATAGTTCATTTTGAATGTAAGACTCGACTACCGGATTTCCTGCCTGCTTTGTATTTTCAAATGCGAGTTTGATGAGAACAACCCAGCAGGAGAAAATACTGCCAATCAGAGTGCAAGCAACAACAACACGACTCAAATGCCAGGTAAGAAACATCAATGTTTAACTGAAATGTTCACTAACTATTTTCTTATTTTATAAATGTTTTTAAATTGCTTATATCCATCCCCACATAGGAAATTTTGACTTTGAGAACATTGAGGAACAAGCGGAGGGGATCTTTGGAGGAAGGTGACTGATAACTGTCCTGGATTTGAAAGCATGAAGAAGTAATTCCCCTAAAGTGAAGCTAAAGTTTGCTTTGTTTTCCACTAAAAGTGAAGAAAACACTCCTTTAGACCTGGATGACCACGGGGGTCGCACATTCCTGAGGGTCTTGCTGCACCTGACCATGCATGACTACCCGCCTCTTGTGTCTGGAGCTCTTCACCTCCTCTTCAGACACTTCAGCCAGAGGCAGGAGGTTCTCATGGCCTTCAAACAAGTAAGCTATACTTTCTTGTAAGTATAAAAATAGCTTATTTTGTAGGAGAAAAGTAGGAAAATCTAGGTCCCTTAAAAAAATTCCAGGTTCAGCTGCTGGTCACCAGCCAAGATGTTGACAACTACAAGCAGATCAAGTCGGATCTGGATCAACTGCGCTCTATTGTGGAGAAGTCGGAACTCTGGGTTTACAAGCGGCAGGGGGAGGATGGGATGGACGGAGATGGACCGTCAGAGTCAGACAACAAAAAGAAGGTGTCCTGAAGAATTTCAGCTTTTAAAAAATCAAAACATTGAAATAAATCTTTGTCATGTTTAACGTTATTGCTGTACTCTTCTTTCAGGGGGATTCATCAGGTTCAGACAAAAAGAAAACAGAAAGCACCAGCAGCTACAACTACAGAGTTGTTAAAGAGGTTTGCTTTGTAACTTACTTTTTTATCATTTTTATGTTGTCTTCCTTGTAAAAATACTTTATGTTCGATACATATCCAGATACGCGTCTCACAATATGATACATATAGCAATATATTCCAAAACTGTCCCAGAAAAAGTTTTCAGATTTTTCTTAAGACTATGACTTACAACTCTATCTGAATATAATGTGTTTCAGTGTTATAAAATGGTAAAATTAACTGTATTTAATGATCACAACATTAAGCACTGCGACTGTGTCTCATACACAAGTTGCTTTTACCCACAAACATTTCTTTTGGCAAATTAAGAAATATTAGTTTTTAAAAGGAACAGTCGACATTGTCTGATTTCCACAACAAAATATTTTGAGAAAAAAAAAAAAAGAATGTGCCTTAAGCAATAAGGTTCTAAAAGATTGAGGAAATAAAGTGTTGTTTATTTACAGTATTGCTAAATCTAACATTTATATGGTTCAAGAGCCTGAACGGTGCTTGAACTGGTGCTTAAAAAATAAAGGAGAAAAAAGACATTTCCTTCCTGAATGATTACAGTGCGAGGACAGGATGAAGGAGAGCGCTTGGATGTGACTAAGATGCTTTATTTATATGAGAGTCTGAGTTGCAGCTTCATTAAACACATATTTAACCGCTCATCGCCACGATGATGGTCTTTTTTCAGAGCGTTGTACACATCACTCTGATCCATCAGGTCACTGAACTAGAATCTAAAGCTGTGAAGTTCAGTAGAAGTTTGACCTACTTTGCTGACAGCATTTTGATGAAGGCTCTATGCATGACCCATGTCGCGGCTGCACAACGTCACTCACTTGTTTTTGAGCCCTTCCAAAGCACCCCAATTCGTGTTTTTATTTGATACTGGCAGCAACGTGGCGCAGATTTTGGTTCGGTACCCACCCCAAGTAAAAACTAAGAAGTACATGTCTCATGACAACAAAAACCGCAAGGCGGACTGAACATTTAACACAAACTGGTGCTGTTTTGGTCAGTGTAGAGCTGCTCAAAGAGCCTCAGTGTGCTGGACTAACAACTAGCGGTCAGGGGTTTAGGTGAAAAAAGTAAGAAGCTGAAAGACGCTGAATATAAATATCGTCTGGTCAGCATTTTAAATTGATACCAGTATCGTCAAACGAAAGATCGCGATATATTGCCAAATCGATTTTCCCCTACACCCCTACTTTTGACCATTTCACGTCATAATCCAAGGCTATTTAGATTGGCGTATTCAGGTCAACATAGTCTGCAGCAATTACTTCTTTCTTTATAGTCTGTGTAATACAGGGGTGTCAAACTCAATCGCACAAGGGGTTAAAATCCAAAACACACGTTAGTTCGCGGGCCAAACAGGATAAACATTTAATGAACTCATAAAAAAATTAATTTTTAAAACTTTTAAAAAGTAACTTTTTTTAACGTAAACATAGGTAAAAATAAAGAAGAATATTATTCAGAAGTAAATAAACTTAAGCATTAAATAACTTAATATTTTACAATATATTCTGTCGAAATTATACAAGTTAGTTGCTTCAGTATGTTAGCAAGATAACTTTGGGCCGTTTCTAATAATAGAATAAAATAATGTGGAGGGCTGGATATAATCACTCCGCGGGCTGCATCCGGCCCCCGGGCCTTGACTTTGACACCTAGGGATTAATTCACATGCGTAATCACCATACCCTTATCTTGTCGCTGCTTTGTGTCCAGATCCTCGTCCGCCTCAGTAAACTTTGTGTTCAAGAAGGAAGCACGGGGAAGAAAAGCAAGAAACAGCAGCAGAGGCTGCTGAGGAACATGGGAGCTCACAGCGTTGTGCTTGAACTCCTACAGATCCCATACGAGAAGGTGCAAAACACAAGCAAATCCAGAAACTTTTACAACTTTTAGTTAAACTGATTGTAAACCATAAATAATCCTTTGGTGTTTTCACCAGGGGGAGGATGTCCGGATGCAGGAGATCATGAAATTGGCTCATGAGTTTCTGCAGAATTTCTGTGCAGGAAATCAGCAGAACCAGGCTCTTCTTCACAAACACATCAATTTGTTCCTTAATCCCGGAGTGAGTGCCGCCCTCATCTAACAACCAAGCCCAAACTTCCATTTTCTGCCCACTGGAAGTGTTACAGTTGAAAACAACTTTTTAAATGTTTTACAGATCCTGGAAGCTGTCACCATGCAGCACATCTTCATGAACAATTTCCAGCTGTGCAGTGAGATCAACGAGCGCGTGGTGCAGCACTTTGTCCACTGCACCGAGTCCCACGGGCGACATGTTCAGTATCTCAAATTTCTGCAGACTATTGTTAAGGCTGAGAACAAGTTCATCAAGAAGTGTCAGGACATCGTCATGGCCGAGGTATGCTCATGCAGGTGTGATGTTTTCACATTCAGGCTTGCATTCTGGTTCTTGTGTGCATTTACTGACAGTAAATATTTTATATCCGTAAATCAGAGACAGATGTTTAGCAGTGTCCTCTTTAAGATGTGACAACATCCTGCACACCTTCAAAATAAAAAAGAAAATGGTGTTGAAACTTTGAACTCCATGTGTGATATGATGGTTTTTAGTTCTCTCCTCTGTTCTTATGGTGGCTTCATTCCCCTCAGCTGGTAAACTCTGGTGAAGACGTCCTGGTCTTCTACAACGACCGAGCCTCCTTCCAGACTCTGGTCCAGATGATGCGATCCGAACGGGACCGCATGGATGAAAACAGCCCCCTGATGTACCACATCCACCTGGTTGAACTGCTGGCCGTTTGCACTGAGGGCAAGAACGTCTACACAGAGATTAAATGCAACTCCCTGTTACCCCTGGATGATATTGTGCGAGTAGTGACCCATGAAGACTGCATCCCTGAGGTATAAGAAAATGTTGTATTTTTGATTTAATTTAAATTCTCAATATTTGAATGTAGTTTCAAATGACTGTTTCACTCCTAAGAGGAAACCCTGACAATCTATGAGCTTCTTTTTTCTGGTTGGTGGGGATTTCCAGCCATAGAGATTCTCTGGGTCATGAGCTCCTTGACAGTTATGTCAGTCGACTGCCAGTTAGTGGAAAAAACCCAGTGAAGGCATTCACAGAGGATGTGCTGGCACCTATCAATCAGAAGACCCCTCCTCCTTTTAATAGATAGATAGATAGATTGATCTTTATTTGTCACTGTCACAGGTGCAATGAAATTAGAAGTGTTTCCTGGACAGTGCAACAATCTTACCTTAAAAAAAACTCACTGCTAAAAATAATAAATACTACATAAAAATAAAAAAGTTCTTATCTGGTAACCAAAAAAAGGAAATTAAATCAATTTGCTAAAAAAAATGCATTTGTTGTTTAAAAAAAACCTGAATATTCAACATGTGCTAAACTGTTAAAACCAGAGAAAATAATAATAACATTGAGTGGCTGCCTCCGTAGCCCAGCTGGCATACCAGCTCTGCAGCCCAGCTTCCTCCTTCTGCACTGCCTGCCCTCTTTCAATATTTTACTCTCCATAAAAATATGTTTTGTCAAAATTATGAAAGTTAGAAATAAGTGCAAGATAACATCGGGCCATTTCTAACAATAAAATAAAATGATCTGAAGGGCCGGATATTATTACCCAGGTGGCAGGATCCGGCCTCCGGGCCTCGACTTCATCACAACATTCACGATACACTTACCACACGCATAACAATGGTATTCCATTTTACTGGCATCTCTTTAGGTGGTCATACCTCAAGAGAACTGCAAGACACAGCCGCCCCCCCGTCTACAATCCTCCACGGGGTCAGAGAACCCAAAAATCTACACCACCCATTTACGTCATCCCCCCGTATGGGTGCATGTGACTGAGGCTTATTTTTTATTATTATTTATGCTACCTGAGGCCACTCCAGACTATTATCACATGTTGCTCCATGCTGTTAAAGTGAAGAGCTAAAAGTGTTTTCTATTGTCTAAACAGAATCGGCCTCTTTAAAGGGTCAACCTTATCTCAGCTATCTTTAATCAAAGGCAGACTGCCCCATCACAGATAACCAGTTCATCACAGTTTCAATCAAAAGACACAATCCCATCCACTCCAAAGGGCAATCTTAAATATATTGCTCTTATCTGGTGTGTAGTAAACCGATAATAGAAGGAATTTTAATAACTGCCGTGTCATCAACTCTGAGTTTTCCATTGATAAAACTTTGCCTCAATTGTTTCTGTATTTGTCGTTTCAACTCCAACAGGTGAAAATTGCTTACATTAACTTCCTAAACCACTGCTACGTGGACACCGAGGTGGAGATGAAAGAGATCTACACATCCAACCACATGTGGAAGCTGTTTGAAAATTTTCTTGTGGACATCTGCAGGGTAATAAGTCACTTCTATCCCTCTGTGATCTGTAAATGACAGGATGTGGTTCTGCTTTATGTGATGTCATTATTCTGAGCTCCTTTTGTCAACAAAGCATGCGGCAGGCAGGTGTTACCCATCTCCAGGAAGTGTGATCCATCACTGATATCTCATGGTGATGTGTGTTTGCCGTCCCTGTTTTAGGTGTGCAACACCACCAGCGACAGGAAACATGCGGATACCATGCTGGAGCGTTACGTAACCGAGACCGTCATGAGCATTGTCACATGTTTCTTCAGCTCGCCTTTCTCTGACCAGAGTACAAGCCTGCAGGTAGTGTGGACTGCTATTAGAAAGTACTAAGATCAGCATTGCAGTGTCTATAAATAAAGCTGCTCCCATATTCAATATTTATTTTATTTATGATGACTCATCCTTAGAATATATGTGTATATCACAGAAAATGACGTTCTGACTTTCACACAGATCACTCGTCACATATATGTGAGTAACGGTAAACCTCTCCCCCTCTAACCTTTGGGTGTGTTCCACATCAACTGTTCTGAAGACCTCACTCTATGGGTTTTGTTACTGTCATCTCTTACTCACCACCTAGACTTCCCAGATCTGTTAGTGTTGCACAAGGTTTGCTGGGATGTGCTGCAAACAGTGCATACATGTGATGTGGTCGGTCCACTCCTCAAACATTCTGCTGGCTTTTTGCTTAACAAGACTTTTCCCAGTAAATCAGTGTTTCCCAATTTTAAAAGGACCTATTTTTGATTGTTTTTTTTTTTCTGCAACACGTCTGATTCAGAGGTCACGCTCTTTATTAAGCGTCTACAGAATGTTTGACGATAAGATAAACTGGATCAGGAGTGTTTGGAAACAATTTAAAACAGAAGACTGTGAGAAATAGTGCAGTAAACTGTGATTTTTACTGTAGATAATAGATACATAGATTTCTATATATGTTATTGTTGTCGTGGGCTAAAATATACTTTATTACTTGCTGTCTGTTTTCTCTAAAATAATTTCCTTAAACTAAATACTAGTAAAAGTATGATTGAATCTGCTTTAAAGTACAACTTTCATGTTTACAAACATAGCAAAAGGCAGAGTTAAAGGAAAAAAAAATTTGCAACAAACTTTACTCAAGCAAAATTTATTGGTAAGAAAGTATTAAAGTAACTTGTAGAATTATTGATATATTTATGAAAAAGTTTGAATAAACAAGCAAAAAAAAAATAAAGGAGAAAGTTGAAAATTCATATATGTTTTTGTTCAACTCACTTCACTATTTTGAGCATCTTTGGAACTATAAGACAAATAAAGCAGACAAATAGCAGATAAACATTTTTTGTCAAGAAAGAAAATTCGAAGAAACTTAATTGTTGGAACATACAGTCATGGGAAAAAATTAGGACATCCTATGAAAGCCTGTAAGTTTCACCAAATATTTGGTTTGATTTGTTTATTAAATCTCTTTTGTTTTTAGAATGTTTTCAAAATCAATTTAAACATTGTAAATGAACATGACTGTAATTCCCTGATTACTAACGTGTGCACACAAACATATTTTTAGAGACAGAAATGGGGATAAAACAAATTTTCTGTAAAAAACACAAACACAAGCTCTTTTTTTTCCATTCTTTGAAACCAATTGACTCCAAAAAGCTTGTTAAATTTTAAAAAATATGAAGGAAAACAATAAGAAGAAAAACAAAATACACCATAGAAAAATTAAAGGTAAAATTAGACATTCTAAATTACAAATAAGAAAATAAAAAAATAAAAAAAAACTTTTATGAAAGAAAGTATTCCTTATGGAACAGGAGCAGAGCTATGCCCCTCCCTCCATTAAAAGCTTTGTCACCCCACTTGCCCCTCAAATTTTTGAGCTAATATCAGTTAGCTTAATATTATAGACAAAAGTTAAGAAATCATCAATACAATCTTCTTTAAGCATTGCCAAAATAACATGAAATTACAATATTATGTTCTAATTTTCCACTCTCTGAAGTCTTTTGCCCCCATCCTGCTTAACCATATAAAATGTTTTAGCTCCGCCACTGTTATTTAAACATAAATTGTATGTTTTGCTACATATAAAATTAAATATTTATTTTTTAGCACATTTTTGGGGGAAAAAGTAACTAGAGAGTTGCTCCTGAAGTGGACTTCTGGTTTGATCTCTAACAGCTTCTGAGGTTTTCCTTTTTCATGATTACACAGACATTTTTCCTTTTCTTTTGGAACAGGCTGCCATTCTCGGAAAGATAACAGAGGTATTTACTATAGTCTATGGTTGTTGGCAGGTAGAAATCTGTGGCGTTGGTGTGGTATGGGAGTGTAAGCAAACCTTAACAGCTCATCTTTTAGACCAGCAGTGAGCTTCCTGTCCATGATCGTGTATAAAAATATCCTCAGTGGTGCAGGGGTCATTTTGTAGGAAAACAGGGATTTGTTTTTCCTCTAACATCCCTCTTTTGGAATTTTTCCTTGAATGTGCCTTTATCTGTCTTTTAGACTCGTCAGCCTGTATTTGTACAACTGCTCCAGGGTGTGTTCAGGGTCTACCACTGTAACTGGCTAAATCCTGTTCAGAAGGCCTCAGTGGAGGCTTGTATCAAAGTGCTTTCAGACGTGGGTAAGCAGTTCAACCGCAGCTGATGACTAACCTTCATTAAAACCTTTAGAGTTGAGCAATGGTGTTATAAACAACGATGGATTTCTTTTTATTCCCAGCCAAAAGCAGAGCGATCGCCATCCCGGTGGATCTTGACAGTCAGGTGAACAACCTGTTTGTAAAGTCCAATAATGTCGTTCAGAAGAGCATCCTCAACTGGAGACTGTCCGCTAAGAACACCTCCCGGCGGGACTCCTGCCTGTCCACCTCTAAAGACTACAGAAACATCATTGAGAGGCTGCAGGTCTGTGGTCCAAATCTACATGTGTCGGAAGCAAAATGCAATTTGTTCTGTAGTTTGATCGGGACAAAGATCTCAACTTACAGGGACTTGATTGACGTTCTTGGAGTACACATAGAGAAACAGCCACATTGATCAATAAGAAATAATGTTGTATTTTATTAACCCTATCAAACCATTCGAAACACACATTTCTGAGATCCCCATCTCATTAGCTCAATCAAAACTTTCCTTAAAAACCCATAGTATATTACTTGGTTCATGCCTTGTAGTTCATTAGCATTCCAGTAGGGTCAATAGAAAGACTTTTCCTGCTCTTTTCAAAATGGCTGCTTTCATAAAATCTCAAAAAAAAAAAAAAATGGGCTGGAAAAGTTACATTTTCAAACCTTTATTGTAAGATTAACTAATCTATTGAACTTCTTTTAAATAACTACTTGTTGTATTGAAATAATGCAAAATCAGTTATTTAATTATTCTTTTTAAAAATGGGTGGTTCACATTTGAGAGTAAGGTGCTTTTTTCCTGAAAACTCATGTCACTACTTTACCATCTCAAACTACCATTGTTGTGAGCAAAAATGTACCAAATCACATTTCTGAACACAATATTGTTATTTTTTATGCATCAAGGGTTTAAAAAAACACATTTATTCTAGAATAATTTGAATTTTCTGTTCTCTGAAAGGAGCTTTAAACATACTTTCTTTGTATTCCTGTATTGCTAGTATACTCATAAAAACACTTTGTTTATGAAGCAAAATGCATGTTTGTAAACCACACATTTAATGGCAGATTTGGTTGAAGAAGCATATTGAAGAACAATCCACTGTCTTTCTTAACAGGGTTTTTGGAACCTGTCCTGGCCACTGTTGTGGAGTTAGGGTGCACCCTTGACAGGCTGCCAATTAACCAATTAAGTAACCAATTAACCTATGTGTCATGTTTTTGGACTTTGGGAGGAAGCCGGAGTGCCTGGAGAAAACCCAAGCATGCACAGGGAAAATATGCTCCACACAGAAATTCCCTGCTGGGATTCGAACCAAGGCCTTTTCGCTGTGAGACAATAGCGCTAACCGCTATGTCACAGTGCAGTCAAGAGCAGTAACTTGCATTTTCCCATCCTAGAGCAGAAAACAAGTGATAAACGAAAATTCCCACATTGGGCGGCCATGGTGCAGCGGTAGGGCGGTCGATTCCTGATCGGAAGTGAACAAGTTTGACTCCCTCCTTGCCCTTGGGCAAGACCTTGAACTCCGAATTGCCTCTGGTGGGAGGTGGGCGCCAGTGTTTGGCAGAGGAGCCACCACCAGTGTATGAATGGGTGAATGATTCTGTGACTGTGAAGCGCTTTGGGCCCTCAAAGGAGGGTAGAAAGCGCTATACAAGTATACACCATTTACCATTTTACCATTAATATCCTATTAGGAGCAGCTAATTTAAGCTCACAGTCACAGTCAGTAACTACAAGCAAGATCCCATGACTGAGATAAAGTTCTTTATACCTTAGTTGCAGATAAAGTACTCCGGAAGGAAGGTGTTTTCTATAAAAAGAAAAAAGCAAACATTTGAGTAACGTGACAAGCTGCTACGCCCATTTTTCCAGTAAAACGTGACTCAGCTTTCACTGGAAGTCTGTAAAAAGTCTGGCCTGCCTTGTTCAGCTCAGCCGTTATCTTGTTTTACACAGGAAACCCTGGGTTTGATAGAGGAGGTCATCCAATTGTTAGTAAAAAAAAAACAAAACAGTTCTAATCTCAGAAAAATGCCATGATTTTATCAGAGTTCAAAAGCAGTTTTTAGAAGGTCATTGGCCACTTTCCACAATCTTTTCCTTGTTTTTCTACCCTTTTTTCAATAAAACCTTTTGATATTTATTAGTTATGTGAGTAAAAATAGAGTCTGAGCAACACACTGTATAATAATTTCTTTACATTATTTATTAGAAAAATAAGTTTAGATTAATAGAATTTGGAAATGATAATTATTTCCTTAAAAAAACTAAATAATCTGCTGGAAAAACAACAATATCAAAATGCAGCGTTATCAATGGTTTTTTATATTTAACAAAAAAATATTAATTCGATAAAATGAGTGGAAACATTGTACACTTAGTATTTCTTTGATGGATTTATTAAGGATTTGTCTTGATTAGAAAAATATGTATAATTAGGTAAAACTTTTACTTTTTTGTTGTATATTAATATTTAAATATAAAAAGTAATGTTGTTGTGATATTATATACAAAAAATCAATTCTATAAAAAATCTAATTCTACAATTATTTAAGTATTTTTGTGTTTAAAAATGTTTCTCGAGTACTTTTAAATGCTGCTCATCATGGTATTTGAATTGTGTATTTTGTTGCCTTGTACCCACTTGTGCAGTTTGAATCGAAAATTAAATCATATCTAATTAATCTATTTTAATTATTCAACAAGTGTGTTTTGGGCTTTTTTTTCCAAATACATTAAAACCACAAACAGTCTCTGGTATTCATTTTACAAATGTGATTTCACAGAGTCCATGTTTTAAGAAAATTTTACAATAGGGGTTCAAACTGTGCCACCTGAGCCATGACGGGCTCACAGCTTCATAAAACGACTAACGGCTATTAACTGTGTTCTTCAGGACATCGTTTCTGCTCTGGAGGACCGTCTGAGGCCGCTGGTTCAAGCAGAGCTCTCAGTTCTGGTGGACGTTCTGCATCGTCCAGAGCTGCTCTTCCCAGAGAACACGGAAGCACGCAAGAAATGTGAAAGTGGAGGATTTATATCAAAGTGAGCTTCATACATTTACTTTTTGCGTATTGTAAATGTGGAAATAGATTTGAATACCTCAAGCTAAGATATATTTTTGAACTATGAAAACAAGTTAATATTGTCACTTTATAAAAAAAAATATTTTGAAAATTATAGTCAAATTATTTTGTTGAAGAGGTATGATGACTTGGAATTTGCTGTTAATCTCTTTTTAATAATTTTATAAATTAACATTTTTAATTAATCTTGTATTTTGTATTTCTCTTTAATGATTGATATCTATTTACCTTTTCTAGGAATATTAATCTTTCATTTTTGTTTTATTTTCTTTTCTTTTTATGTATTTATGGTTCAGATAATTTCAGATTGAAAAAAAGTATGCGAAGCTAAAATACATCTAAGCAAACTTGTACCTTATTTAATTGAAGTGTTCTCGTGATGTGTTTTTGTGTCGCTCTCTAGGCTGATCAAACACACCAAGCAGCTTCTGGAGGAGAACGAGGAGCGTCTGTGTATAAAAGTGCTGCAGACTCTGAGAGAAATGATGACAAAAGACAGAGGATATGGGGAAAAGGTATGACAGCTGATCCTGATCTGATTGGTTCTCAGCCAAAGATGATCCTATCAGTTAAAACACTTCTCAAACATTTCAGGACTCATTACCTTACTAAAAGATCTGAAAGAAACATCACAGTAACACTTAAGTTTTCATTTTAAGTCAAAGAAAATACAAGATTTATATGTATCAGAGATTGTGCCTTTAACATTTCTTCTGCTGAATCTAAATAATAACAACTACACTTCTTTTGTTTCACTCATCCCTTCCTCACAAAAAAGCTAAAAGGTTAAAGTTTAAAAAATGACGCCTAATTTTGTTGAGAACCTCACTACAAAAAACAAGATTTACCTTTTAAAGATTTCCCCTTTTTTCCTTTAAATAGGAACTTAAATAAACATGATCAGATCAGAAACACAGTTTAGGTTGTTTCTCAAAACATTATTACAACACACATGATTTTATTATGCATTTTTTTAAATCTAGATTATTTTTTCAGAATTTATTTTTCAATTAAGCCTCCAAACAAACACAATTATGTTCCCCGAAATTAAAAAAAGTATTCTATTAACTCTTTAACGACTCAACCAAAACTAAATCATTTAAAAAAAAATCTGCTGTTTATTGCCTTGGGAGAGTAATACACATCAATATTTTTAATTGTTTCCTAAATGTCCCCTACTGTTTGGTTGAGCAGTCAGTTCAAGGTAACCAACATTATCTAATAATGTTTGTAGTGTTACACTGACTATCACTTTTGTTTATTCAAATAAACTCAAGGATAATAAAATGTTTTATTTTATCTCACTGGGCTTCCAAAGCTTGCAACAAATGGAAAGCTTTAGACATTTTCCATTTCTGATTTAAATGTTTACAAGCATTTCTTATGTCATTGAACTTTTGAACTAGTTAAAAAAAAGTCTGTTTCTTTTACTTGCAAAGTCATTTTTAAACCTGCCAAAAACATTTTTCGATATTAGTTTCCACCAGTAAAAAAGAAATGAGATCTTGTCATTTTGTGCATATTTCTTTCACACACTATTTGCAACTGTCTGGTCAAGTGTGAATGAAGTTCAACCAGATTTTCTAAGTGTCCTTGCAATAAATTCTTCAAATTAAGTGTTTCTAACATTTGAATTGTTGCTAACTCTGGGTATTTCTTACAGCACTTTTTTCCAGGTTTTTTGCATGTTCTCCCGGTCTATTTTAAGTTATTATTATTTTTTAACTATTCAAGTAAATCAATGTATTTACTTATTCAAGAGCAGTGGGGAGCTAGGAATTGTTATTATTGCCTTTATTTAACCAGACAGAAGATCAGATGAGATCAAGATCTCATTTGCAACCTGGCAAACAGGTAACAACACAGGTCATCATGAAGTGACAACCAAATGAATTAAAAGGGCAGAGCCAAAAAAGAAGAAAATAGAAATAAAAAGTTACAAGCAAAAGTAAATCCTAAAAATATAACATTTGTAAAGAGAGCAATAAATTTAGGAACATAAACATTGTTTATAGGACTGTAGTTTCATTTTCAGAATAGTAAAAACGCATTTATGGAAATCGAGTCATGTTTTATTTAGATATGGCTCTGGGTTTGTAAAACTAACAATCAATAATCTATTTTTCATTACATAAACTTCATTTTACCCATTTGTTTTACATTTTTCCCATTGGACTTTCCAGAATAGACCTAACAACATGGATTAAATGACACATTTATAACCATTGCTTCGTTGAGGGGTTAAATCAAACACTCTTTAGGAAGAAATTACATTAAAACACTCAGCAGGTATCGACTCCTCTAAGTCTGTCATTTACGTCATATTCTTCAATTTTTCCCTTTTGGGATTCTTTCTAAATACTCGTGGATTACCTCTTGCATTCACGCTGCTGTGATTCACATCAAGATTCACTTGCAAGTAACAGAGGCCCTCATTTTCAGAAAGAGCAGGGTTCTGTTAATCTATCACACATGTTCAGTTGAAGCAGACTTTCCATGAAACAAACTAAAACAGCCGGTTTGCAAGTATGCCCCTCCATCACCTGTGGGTAAATTCTGGAAAATGGTAAAACTTGTAAATACAATTACCTTGTACAGTTTTACTAACTTACTTTATGCTTTTGGTCTGAGACGGCGTCACGTTTGTGAAGGGAGCTTGAGCTCACTAACAGGCTCTACTAACTCTCTGCCTCCTATACTTCTTCTCTTGCAGCTGATTACCTTTGATGATGAGATGGATGTGGCTGAGGTTGATCATTTTACTTACTCTTGTGCTGTCCATGTGATATGCCTCCTGCTAACAATATAGACATAGTTGTGCTTCAAGTAGACTTCTATGAAGCGCTGCAATTCCATCCGTGATCCGTGTCAGCAGCTTGACCCATTCCTTCTCGCTGCCGCATTCACACGCCGTTAGGAGCCGCTTTAGCTCCTCATTCAAAATGTAGCTAATATTTCTAACTCAATCTAACTCCATGTGCTCATCCACCCTGCTTTTACATGTCTATGTAGTAGCTTTTAGTTGTGGATCAATACACTTGCACTGTAAGAGTTGTGATTATGAAACCGTGAAAGAATGGAGCTTTCTAGACCTTTCTGATGACACCAGTGTTTTAAAAGTGTCTGCAGATCCAGATGTCTAACCTTATTTTCTTTGACACTTCATATTCTAATTTGTTAGTCTGTTCTTTAGCTTGTTGGGTTTTTTATTTATTTATTTTTTTGTTCAAATTTTTCTCCAAAAGGAAGTTATGTTGAAAAATTTGTTTGCTTTTAAGCCTTATTTGGTAGCTATTTCAGCTTGATTTTCTTAATAAATGATCAGAAAAATATCACAAGATGGTGTTAAAAACACAATTTTATTCAGAGCCGGTCTTAATATTTTTTCCATCCAGTTGTTGTAAATACAAACAAGTGGAACCTTTAACATTTTATGTGTTACATTCACAAAAACAGAGCAAATTTGAGAGTTGCATTTATTTTTAGGACATTGATGAAAAATCCTCCAGACAAAAAATCTTTCAAGAAAAATGCAACATAATTTTTCTACTTATAGATTAAAGCCTTCCTGACAGTTATTACAATCTCTTGATTGCAGTTGTTGCTGCTAAGCTGGTCAAAACAAGTTACAAGGTTGAAAGGAGTTATTTTTTCCCTTTTTTTAAGGTATTTTTTCTTGTTTTATTTATTTCAATAGTCAGAGAAGTTTGAACAGATTTTGTTTTACATTTAATAAAATTATTGTCTATGAGGAGTTTTCTCTTAACTCAGATGACAGAAATAATTCAATGTGTTTTAGAGTTAGTTATAGAAATAGCCTGCATTTATAACCTTTTTTTCAAAGTCCTCTTGCATGTTTATAATAGGCATTTGTTCAGTTTTTTTGCTTTTCTGACTCAATTAAGCTGAGTGTGTTTACTTTACCTGACATAAAACAGACCACAGAAGTGATTTATCACCTTTTACAGGACTATTTCTAACAGTCCTGACCTGTGGAGTTTACAGAATAGGCTAAAACTTGTCTCCTTTTCATGTTTTTAGAGGTGAATCAGAGGAGTTAGGGGAAGTTGCTACACAAAAAGCACGTTTGTGCTTTTGCTCTTGACTGAGTTTATAGGGCTAAAGCTACGTGTATGTTTATTTTTTGAGAATTAACAAGCAGTTTCATACATTTTCAAAATCTGTTGTTTTATAGAATATTGATTTTAGTGTTTTAAAGTTTTAAGATGCAAGTTTTAGTGATTGTCCAGCTATAATAATTCCTGTGTTTTGAATGTTTATGACGTTTTATCCTTGTTCCAGTGAGGCCTTCACATTAGAATTGGGTCAGCATCTTCTATGTTGAAAGTACAGAGAGAAATGATCAAGAGTTTTCAGATGAACAGTTAGCAGTTTGTTGACATTTCCAACCTTTATACATGCTTCCTTTGAAATTGCTTGTCTGATTAAAACTGAAAGTGTGTGTTCTGTCAAAGTGGGAAAATATGTTCAAGCAGGGGAAACAAAAAAGACTGCAATGACTAAAAAAATGATTGTTAATCAGGAGTGTGGTGAGAAAGGAAAGTGAACAAAGATTCTGGGTGAGGAAATGGAGGAATTGTTGGAAAGGGTCTTTCCAGAGCTGCTGGCAGTATCGTGCTTCCACTTTCTCTGTTGTGTGTCTGTCTTGTTGTCCCTCCTTTTCCTCCCTCCTTATTCTAGCCGTTTAGCAGCCAAGCTGCGGAAATCCCCGACTTCCACAAAAATGAGTCTGTTTGCACACAGCAGCACTTTGTTTCATCAACCAGCAGCATTCTAAGAATGTGCCTGAGCACATGCTCTGTGGCTCACATAGGACCAACACGTCTGATGCAAACATGAGCTTTTCAGTCCAGCAGCGAACATAACCTAACATCTGCTGTGTGACTTCAGGATTTAGCCTGAATAAAATACAGTTAGAGACAGAATCAGACAAAAATCACCCAAAAAATGAGTGCATGTGCCACTGCTGTCTTGCTGCTACACGCCCAGTCCTGTCTGCTGGATTTTACTGTAACCAGTGCAGCTGATGAACGTGCCAAATGAAGCAGAATGACTTTTCACCCAGTGGCATTTCCTTCTGCCACAGAAACTTGATAACATGCAAATTAGAGTAATACCCCGACCTGACTAGCCTTCAAGGTTAGCCATCAGGCCACTGTCATGTCTTGAACAATGGCTGTCTTTGTTTTTGTCTTGTCTGTGTGAAAGGCCAGAGATCTCATTTCTGAGCATGAAGTGCCAAAAAATAATAGAAGAGATTCTGGGTGTTCCTAAATGTTTGTAAGGCTCCATAAATTCAAAAGAAAATATTAGATTCACAGTTTTTTATTTTTTTATTCAGTTACTACTTTCATGCATAGCATGGGATGGCCTCAGTTGTCTTCCCCGAGACTCCAGCCTGCAGTGTTTGCTCTTTTTCAACAGGGGGTGCTCCAGACTTTTATCACCCACATGCATGGGCTGGTGGTGAATCCCTAACTCAATGCTCCAGCCAGCTCTCAGGAAGCAGTTACATAATAAGCGAACCCACACCCGCACACAAGGTTTTTCTGGGACTTGAAACTCCACACCGATGTGACGCTGGTGGTAACTGGCATAAAAAGTGAAGCGGACTCATCTTTCCAGAGGATGCACTTTGATTTTTGACAGCGTAGGGGCAAGAGGGCTTGACTGTAGGTGATGAAGAGGCTCTTTGGCCAATAGAATGCTTGTCAATGACTTTATAGCACCTTAAATTTCATTTTTAATTTCTGATATCCCTTTTTATCCCATTGATTGATTTTTTTTTTTTTTGGTTGGTGGAAATGTTTTAGGGTCAAAGATCTAATTTCTTAAATTTCTTTATCGACCCACTGATCATCTTTTGAGCTATTTTAAATCATTCCCAGTGGTCATTTAATAATGATTATGTCATTTAAACCAAAAGAATCTGTCTCTTTCTTGGACTTGTTTCAGCAGAGGCAGTATAGTTTCTTAGAAATTTGCCTCTGACTTTTGGGTGGGACCATTGGGGTGGAACAGTTAGATTTTGAGATGCGACAGGTGCCAACATTACTTTCAAACCCTTGTTGTCTTGGCTGGGATTGTGTTAGTTGTTTAAATATTTTTATTACCTTAAAAGTAAAATAGATGATGCCTGTAAAGCATTTTATTTTTTTTGAAACAATTATAGATAACCTGCAAATATGCTGGTGAACCTTCTCAAAAGTTAGAATGGCTGACGTTTCAGCTGATGCGTCGAGATGGTTCTGTGAAAATCAGAGCGTTGACTTTAAAGAAGGCTTTGCTTTGGGAAATCCCTGCACAGTTGCACAATTAATAAGCACCATGACTATATTTTGTATGGAAACATATGCCTATGTAGGCTTGTGCATTTGTTTTTCCATACTTACAGCCCCCTCTGCAGTGAGGGTCAATGTTAGAAAATTTTGCGACATCCTTTTTATAAAAGATAACATTTCTCTTATAAATGTAGATGTAACTGTAAACTTGATTAATAAATTTTAGTTTGATTATTTAATTATTTAACGTAGAATTGGTTAGTTTCAGTGAAATGATTTTTCCATCATTTCCGTTCATAAGTAAAAACAAAAGTATCAACGTAATGACTGTTTCGTATGAGGGGGCGCGTTGTATACGACTGTACGCATCCAGAAGTTGATGTGTAGGAACCAGTTGGTTTTGCATAAAGATAAAAATAATACCGCTGTTTGCTTTTGTAGTGCAGCAGCACACATGAATGCTTGTGTTGGTGCTCATTCGTGCGCAACTTTTGTGCTTTTTAAAACTATTAACGCAGTGTCGTGCTTGGGATGAGCAGAAACAAGTTGTGGCAAAAAGCAAAATCGCAATAAATAAAACTGAAAGCACATCATGATACTGCAAAGTAATCTGACTGTTTTGAGCTGCAAAGCTTATTTTTAACAGAAGAAAGCTTTTGCTTTCATGCTGCAACAGGTTAATGCTCCTTATCCCTGCTGTTATCAAGCAAGTCCTATGAAAACTACTAATGTAAGTCTGCTTTCCCTCCACCAGCCGTCGTCAAAATTTCCCACACCATTAATGCGGCAGAAAGAAATGGGTTGATAAGAAAGTTTGATGATTTTGATTGGGCGTGTTTTAGCTTGGAGGAAAAGCAAACGCATACTAACCTTGACTAACACCGCCCTCTTATCTCCAATCAGCTGGCACCTCCACCCGAGCCTGAAGTCCCTGCAGAGGTGTGTTTAAGGCCCATTAAGATGGGCCAGTGCTGATCAGAGACTGTACATCCCATCATAGTCAGTGTGAACACCAGTGATCCATCTCCATACGTGTTCTCCTGTGATTCATCCCGTGGTTGAACAGTGATGCCTCCGTGGAACCTGTGTTATTCTGTCTTATCTGCAGTTTCCTGAAGTCTAGTTCAGGCTTGTCCAAAGTCTGGCCCATTGACCAAATGTGGCACACAATAAATTTAATTTAGGCTCCTGTCATAAAATCCATAATATTTAGGACTTTCTAAGAGCTGTGTGTACTATTTCCTGATTGTAATTGGCAAAATTACTCTATGCTGTAAACTGGTGGCAACAACTTACTACTTGACTACTCGACGTTCAAAGCCTTGAGGCCCAAACTAGAAAAACTGATTAATTTGTTTTGTGATCAAAACCACAATGGCCTCTACTTCTGAATGAAGTTATATTATTTTCCTGTTCATGTCATTTAAATTTAGAAGTTTGAGCTTTTAAGCTACGGTCACATATCCCAAAATGCCACAGCCCAGTAACCTAAATGAAAGTTTTAAGCATATTCGGCAGGTGCTCAGGTGGTGACATTTGTCATTGGGAGGCCGCAGTTGTATTTTTACACACCTCGCGATGGCAACTGATTTTTTTAAAAAGTTGGAATTAAATGGCGGCCAGATGATTTCTTGACATCGGTCAGTGATACCCTAGGCCCATTTGGAGGTCACATTTTGGCAGTCCAGTGTCAGGCGGGTGGTAGGAAGCCAGCAGCGCAATAATTGACTCCTACCACCCTCCGCTCCCATACCACTGCCACCATATGGTTTCTAACAATCGACATGGGCCGGGAGCCCGGCGATGACCAGACGTCAATCTGGCGATACAGGTCAGCATAGGTCCAAATGAGACGATGCTCATCATGGCACTGATAGCACCACAGCGACTCCAAGACCTGCATATTGACAAATCACGGTTGATACTGAGAAGAATAACGAAGCAGACAGAACATTTTGCTTTATTGGGAGGCATGTTGTCTAAAATGTGTAACTGTAAATTGACAAGACTATAATTTGTGCTCAAAATCTTAGTTGCAAATGACCCTCTTTTTATATACCCTTGGGCTACCGGGCAGTTGGTGGCACTTGATATGGATAGCAGCCTGGCCGGCGATCTGGCTGCTACCACTCAGCTGTCTCCTGAATTTAACGGCCACTTGACTTTGACATGTGTATTCATGACCATGTAAACAATTTCTTGTTTAGAGATCGGACGGCGACAGCCAATTTTAAAGATTCTGTCAATGCCTCTACGTCGCGTGGTGGCAGTTGTGACCGTAGCATAAATAGTCAATAATATTTCATGTGAACCTAGATTTAAAGGTATTTCTGGTCATCAAATCAGAAATTTACATTCACTTTTGCAAAAATTTATTTAATTTTATCTATGTGTAAAAAGGAAAAGTATTCCTTGCAAAAATAATGTCATTAAGAAGTTTGCATTTAATGTTATTATAAGGGATCATAGAATGCAGGCCGAATGCTTGGCCCTCACACATTTTCCCCTCATAAAATCTGGCCCTCTTTTCAAAACGTTTGGACACCCCTGGTCTGGATCATTTATTGTACTCCCACCAACCCTCCCATCGCCGCCTATCCATTTATTCCAACTCTTTGGTTTTTGAACTCCAGTATACAGCTGAGTAAAAGTTGTGGGCGGAGTTTGTGGATCACAACTCCATTATGCAACCGGGACCCCACACAATGTTTGTTTTCAATACCCTTCTGGCAGCTTGGTAGTCTCCTCTGTAAACATGTCCCTGGGTCTTGTTATTGTGGCCAAAGATAATATGAGGGACAGCTAAGTGCAGAGCTGAATTTTTCTTCACTCTGTTCCTTCTGTCTCTGTTTGGAAGTCAAACATAAAACACTACTTTTGTCACGTTTTACATTGGAAAAGGTTCTTGTTTTTTGTAGAGTGTCAGTCCTCCCTGTGCACACTGCCTTGCATGTCTTTACCCAACCTCACATCTTCCCTGACACAACCACTTCCCTTTTAACTGCATGATCGATTTTGCAGTTTCCTGCATGCTTGACAAGAAACTAATTTGCACTGTTTTAAAATCTCATTTTGTTCTCCAATTCTTTTGTTTGTTTTTTTTGTTTTGTTTTGTTTTGTACCCTCACTGCACCCGAAAAAAATATTTTTTTATTTATTTGGATGCTTTCTGCTAACATCACCTGTCAGGAGCTTGATCCCAACCAGCCACTGAAGCAAGTGGAGGATCAAAAGAGGGTAGGTAAACAGCAGGAGGTTTGCTGCCCGAGGCCTCCATCCTCCTGATGGTTGATGAATGCCGTCTTCACAGTCACGCTGCTTTCACAGCATGGTGCTCCCTCACCCCGCCCCCTATCAGTTTAATTAATTAACAGTTTTATTAAAGGAGGCAACATTTTACCTTTGGTTCTTCAACACTTTTTAAATATCACGTCTTATTTAGTTTATGCTCACCCACTTGAAGTTTTTGGAATACTCTTGTTAATATAATAAAACAATAAAAAAATGTAAATAATGGTAATTTACATCAAGAAAATTAATCATTTCCTTTTCTATTTACTCTTTCATGACTTCTTTCATAGTTTATTGGTGTTAAACTGTTTCGTTGGGTGTATTTTGCTCACAAGTCCCTGTTAGTAATGCTATGTTGGTACATTATGTTTGAAAGTAAACTTATTTTTTTATGACAGACAGAATAACAGGCACTTCTTCTAATAGGGTGAGGCTCTGCGACAGATTTTGGTCAACCGCTATTATGGAAATGTCAAAGCTGGCCCAAGAAGAGAAAGCCTCACAGCGTTCAGCAACGGTCCGCTTGCTCCTGGGGCGCAAGGAAAATCCCCCACAGGTACGTTTAACACAGACATGAAATGTTTGTGTTTAGTACTTTCAATGTTTAAAAAAAACTATTTATTAATAGCTTCACTAGCATCAGGAACACACGGTTTGAAAAAGAGCAATAAAATGAAATGATCAAACCTTACAGCTTTGTTTGAGTGCTGAAAAATGCAGTTTGGTTAAGATTAAAGTGTCACATTTATATGTAACTCTTTTTCTAACTTGGATTATAAATACAAATGGAAAACTTGTCTCATCTTGTAAGCGTGGAGGTGTTAAAGATTTTTGTTATGTATTTTTTCAAGTTGCAAAGCTTTTTTTAACCATAATTGCTGATTCCTGATATGACTTTGCAGAGAGACTTCAATTTAATTGAAGTAAATATTAAGGATGTAGCTTTTATAGATATCTTATTTTTAATTATTTTAGTTTTAAACTTGTTCTGAAAGTCGAAATCTGGTGGTCATTGACCTTAGCTCCATCCACCACCTTTCAAATTCATACAAACAGTGAGAGGAGGAAAATATTTTAAAACCTTAGATATTGGGAATGACCTACATTGTTTACACAGTCCAATAGGTTGAACAAATTGTAAATAATGATTTGTATCTTAAAACTCAACAACTAAAAAAATGTTAACCTGGATTTATTTTTTCTCAATGAATTTAATGAACACTTTTAGCTTTCCCCTGTCTAGTTCAATTCAAGTATAAATAGAAAAACATAGTTTGTACAGGCAACTGCACAACAGTTCAACGCTTCAATGTCTTAACTCTGATTGGTAAACTTCACTTCTCACATGTTACTATACTAAAATAATATGGGAAATAGAAAAAAAAATATTTCAAAACTGTTTGCTAGTACAGCAGGAATATTTGGTTTTAGAATATGGTGTAATGTGGTAATAGCAATATCTGTGTTTCAGTGGATGCGAGAGGTATTATTTATTGTTCATTATGTTTCAAATGTCATTCCTCCACCTTTACAGTCCTCCAAATTCATCGAGTTTAGGGACTTTGCAGCCAGCAGATTTTGTAAAGATCTCCAGCGTCTTGCCATAAAAATTAATAGTATCTAAAAAAAGGTCTCTGACTGCATTGGGAAAACTAACAAGTAACTTTTGACAAAAAAGTTTCATGAAAATGGAAAATTTAGAAATATTTTCTTGGAAGGACACTGAATTGGTAATGCACAAATGTCTCTCAAGTCTTTTGAAAGTTTGGCTAAAAATCTAAAGTTAAACATTTTAATTTAGCTAAATTACCCACAAACTCCTATTTTAAGGCACTACTTTAAGAAAAAATACTATAGTTTTTCAAAAATAGAAAACACATAATATTTAGTTTACACTTGTCTTTTTAATTTTTTCATATTTGGTCCATGAATCAAAGATGTAGAACTTTCATAAAAAACAGTATAATTATTGATACACATAAATATAAGATGTTCAACTACAGTGCTTCTAAACTGTGAAAAAAAAAAAAAAAGATGTCACGCTCAGCCATGATCCTTCTCTCCTTCGAGACCGTGCTGCTTCTCTCCTTGGCATTACGCGGTCGGGTTGTTGCCAGGCGACCAGCGTTCCAAGCCCCATCTAGAAAGGGGCATGTTGTTGACTCAGTTGCTCGCCCAGCCAGAGATGGCTCTGATGGGTGCCGTTATGTCACCAGCTCTTCATTGACTGGCTGCAGGAGTTGGCAGCTGCGGGCGGAATTAAAGTACCTTTGTGGATTAAACACACGTGTGAAGTAGCAGCGCCTGAATGACATGTGTTACGCTGATCTCTTCTGCATCCAAATACATCATGTTAACTTTGGTGTCGCATCTATTCAAAGTGTTGAATAGGAAGGAATCAATTAAAGTCCCACTTTGATCATCTTTTGATAATATTGTTAAAATTAGGATTTTTAATTATGGTTTTGCTGTTTTTAGCCAAAATGTAAAAAAAACAAAAAAAATCTGTCATTCTCTAGGACAGATTCTGCAGAGCAGCAGTAGTTCATTAGGAATTTACCTCTGAATTGTGGGCGGGACTATTGGTGCAGAGTAACCAACAGTCCCGCACAAATGGGCGATGCGGACTTCCTGTCATCCATTTGTCTACAAGCTCTCCCGTTAGCTTACAGCCCCTCACAACCCCAACCGAACATTACCAGTGCAAAAAAAAAATTGCGAGTCTAGAGCCAGATCTCAACTTTGATGAGGAAAACAAAGGCATACATGGATATATTTTGTATGCAAGTGGATGCATCAGAATGGAGAGCAGCAAGAAACTTTTAGTTTGGCGTTTAATTTTCTACTCCACGAATAGGCTATTTTTCCGCATTATAAATGATACAGGTACCGCGATATATATCACCAAATCGATTTAACCAACTCTAATTCTAACTTTTGGGGGAACACACACTGTTATGTAATCTGGTATCTGAATGTGTCAACATTAATTGGAATGTGATTGTTTTCCGACATTAGTTGTCAGCTCCGGGGTTGGAGGTCGAGGGGATCTGAGTTTGGCTGAAGTTCAGTGCCACCTGGACAAAGAAGGAGCCTCCGATCTGGTCATTGACCTCATCATGAACGCCACTAGCGATCGCATCTTCCAGGAGAGCATCTTGTTGGCCATCGCTCTTTTGGAGGGCGGAAACACGGTCATCCAGGTACGCTGATGTCCACAAACCTTTCTGCTTTCGTTTGGGTGTGTGAACTTTGAATTGCCTGCAGTTAAGTGTGAGACAGTCAGCCGGCAGATGACGCTGTGCTCGTGTCTTACTGTGTCATCTTACTTGTATTTTGTTCATCAACTAGAATTTTAACAGATGAGTGTAAAAATTATACCAAGATGTTTGCTCTCTTAAAACTGTGAAAAACCCAAAAGGCAAAGATGGAGGAATAGTGATCTGAAAGGATAAACTGCCACGTTTATCCCTAAACTCCCCACAGCTATAGCCAGAGGTTGTCAAGGCAACAGTGACTCTTTCAAACGTTAGAGTTAGCTTAGGGTGGAGAGCGTCTGTTTGTTACTGAATCATGTAATCCTGGCAGTGTGTATCTGCTCAAGTGCGTGCAGGTTCTCATGTGTCTGTTTGCATCATCAGCTGTGAATCAAATGATTCTGGCTTTTTGATTTTGGTTAATTTGTTAGCCCTCTTGCATAAACGAGAGCGTTGCATAATCTGTTCATATTTGCATATTATTGTTACCTGACAAGACCTGACTTCCTAATGTGTACACAAGTGTTCTCACATGACTCCTGTTGCATAAGCCGGTCGAGTGACGCCCAGAGCCGGAGGCATGCCGACTATCTTACTGGTATCTTAACTGGGTCATTCTTTGCTGCTGGAAAGAGGGCAGTAAAAAGGCACGGCCCAAAGGCCTCAGGAAAGTTCTAGTAAACTTAAGTCATAAATCTTTCCTGTAGCTCTCCTAAAAAACTCTTATCTGATGCGCTGACTGCAAAAGATATATGCTTCTTCTGCCTGCATTGTGGTCTTTGAAATTCAGCAGAATGATTTGGGCGGAGGTTGAAACGATAGCCCGGAGCTCACATTCTGGGTGCAGCAAGTTTGTTTTTGTCACTGCAAAGTTGTTGTTTTTTTATGAGACCAGCACTAGTTTGCATGCTTTTGCTGGATCAGACTAGAGGTGTTGTTTGTGAAGCTCTTATTAAATGCCAGATGGAAACAACCCAAAAAATGATTTGCATTTACTGTAAAGTATTCTGTGACACCTGTTGTTTGAATTCACTTCAATTTAAAATTATCTAAAAATAACTAAATAGATTAAGCTAATAAAAACTAAGAAAAAAATATCATCAATTTATGACTTTTCTTTTCAAAAACTTTCGATATGAAAACAGATTAAAAAATGTTCTTACTCTGACTTTTACCTTTAGTAGCCTTAATAAATTATAGATTAAAAAATGTTAATTTTAGGTTTTTCGCTGTTTGGGAGCTAAATGCCTTTAGCTATGGATTTAAATAAAAACAGGAGCTCTGAAACTTTCAAAAATTAACCGTAACTGTATTTTCTGGAGTAGCCTATACGTTGCACCGGATTATAAGTCTCAGGAGCAAAAAATGTTTAATCAAGAAGAAGAAAGCCATGTATACGTCACTCTGAAGTATATGTCGCACTTTTGGGAGAAAAGTGACGTTTCAGAACAAATCCGCCAAGCGTAATGTTGCGCTCACTCCCATATCAAACTCACCTCTTTTTCGACACGCTTCAAATTCATGTCCACTGCTTCTTGAAGCAGGTCAAATTGAAAGCTCAGTGCTTGTCCACAAATGTTTTCATAAACTAGACGCGCATGTCACGTGTGGGAACAGCTACCATCAAGTTTTTTGCCTCATCACTACTTGGAAGCATTGACTGTTAATCTTATTTATAATGCACAGAAGACACAGATGATATCAAGTTTATTTATTTTAAAAAGTTCTATTAAATCATGTTATCATGCCTTCTTCATTAGATCTTTCAGTCTTTTCTTTTTCTTATAGCTATCGTGTGCATATTCTATACTGCAGGAGCTGTGTCTAAATGACGAAACTTTTACCTGTTCTTCCATCTCTCTTGCCCAGTTTGATAACTTTCTGTTCTGTTAATAATAATAATAAAAATGTTTCGATGCAAATAAGAAGAATATCAAAGTTTAAGAGAAAAATAGTCAGACTCTCCATGTTTTTTTTTTTTTTTTGAATGACACCTCTTCTTCTTCTGGGACCGTCAGATTGACACACATATACATTTCCCTCTGGAGGTATTTAGCAGAAACAACTGCGAAAGAGTAACCGTTATTAGTTGGAAAATAACAAATGCATGAGCCTATTTATAAAATAAATGGCTCATAGTTTAAACCCTGGCTAAACTATGAAAAAAACTGTGATTTATATTCCTAAAAATACGGTACATTATTAAGCTTTTACTTAAGCTTTTATCTTAGAATTTTTCCCCTTTTAGATGTCTTACCAGATCTTCAAGAAATCAGGAAATGGTTAAGTGCATCATTGGTTTTTAGCTTGTGTTATTACAGTTGCTCTTTACAGTAACTTTAATGATTGTAAAAAATGTTGGTTAGCGATTTTAGCATGTTAGCTAGTTCTTTAAATTTCACTTTAGCTTTTTTATAACTTTTTTTTTTTAATTGAGCCTCATTTTAGTTGTCTAATTCACTTTGATAAATAAATCATAACTTTTAACTTCAAGGATGTAACATTTTTCGGTTTTATTTTATCTGTCCTACTTTTTCTGAGCCTTCTATTGCATGTGGTGCATTATTTAATATTCCTTGTTTATCAATCTTTTTTTTAGGTAAAACTGCTGAAAAAAAGTTGTGTTACAGTCATTAGGTGTTAAAAAAAATATAAATTGATTTTTTTTTCTAGACCCACTTCAAGCCTACATGGATGGACTTGTGTTTAAATTCTTTATTATTGTTAAACATGATTAGTTTTTCTCCTATTGTCATTTGAGATGAAAATATATAGTGCAAAAAAGAAAATTAACATGAATCAGTAGAGTTATAATTTTTAGCATTTAGTTTAGCATTCTATAATCAGACTCTTGCAGGTTTTACTTTCTTCCTGAATGATCGGAATGTGTGGCACACCTGATAAGATCACGTTTTATAAAGTCCTGCTAAGAAGCTGGGAATTCACTATATTTTTTTTTTACATTTCTTTTAATTTTTGAGGTTTAAAGTATCGCATGTTTAATAAATCTTCTTGTCGATTTGATGATATGTTTATCTAATTTGAAGGCACATTTTCAGACTTTTTTATTGCTTTATTTGTGCAACCTTCGATTTAAGAGGGATTCTACTTTATGTTTTACACGACTGTATCACCAGATGCATCACATTTTCCTGTCTTGCACAACAGCTGGTTGCATGCCCTGCTTTGAGGACAGAGAGGTTCTTGTTGTCAAAATGAAAAACAGCTCAAAAACATGCCCGGATTTCTGCGAGAAGTCAGCTTGTTTGTTTTTTCAGGGTAATCCAGAGTTGTAACCCAGCCAACATCATTTCTGGGAAAAAGAAGAAGATTGAAAACTCTCCTGGACTCAGTTTTAATTCAGTCTTGGCTCTGAGATTCCTGCTAGCTGGTCTTGATATGGCAGGAGTTTTGGGACACTGGGACTTTGCTTGAAGAAACATGAGTCATAGTCTTTTCAGGTCGCTTCTTTCTTCAAACATTCTCATCTGATTACCGAATCAAAGGTTTCATTTTGACACGACTTGATGTATGACAGATATTGAGACTCTGGGGCATTGGATAAAGACTCTTTTACAAGTACTTAGTTCAATTTGTACTTTCTGCCTCTTTAAATGATTTGATAGAGGCTTAGTCAGACCAACCGGGTTTACAGTAAAGTGCAGATTTGCTGAGTTAAGGTTTGGCAGAGACGAAATAATCAGTGCCTTAAGGACACATGAAAGGAACTGCATTAACAGGTGGTGGATATGGCCTGTTTGCAGGTGAAAAATGGGCAAACCTGTACAGGACATCCACAAATATCAAGGTGGTAGACCGCTGTAGAGCAAAAATGTTCATTCACATTTTTTTCTATGGGTTTGCTGCAGGCGACAGGTTGTATCAAAAACTTTAACAACAAAGAAGTGTAAAGTAGATGAGATGCAGACACGTCGCACAGGTTTTTCACTTTTTCATCCCCCCCAAAATCTGTGCAAGGGAACAGTTACTTATGACTAGAGTGCGGTGTAAGGACCACATTTATGGTCATTTTATGGTCATTCACTGTCTGCTAAGCTGTCTCATGATATGTCCAATATGGCGTCCCTCTTTATGTATTTTGGGCAATGGTAACAGAGCAACGTAGCATCTCTATTGGGTCCAACCCCCTTATGGGTGCATGTGACTAAGACTTTACTAGAGTCATGAGAAGAAGTTGGCAGCAAGAAAGTGGAACTAGAAGAAAAGTGCCAACAATGTGAAGAATTTCAAAAGAGAAAATAAACTTGATTAACTGGATAAATGAGGTTATAATTTAAGACTGGAGCAGAGTTTTGGTTGAAGAGGTGCCTGAAGAAGGCCTGAAGGCACAGCAGTTGTTATACAATGAGGGAATCCAAAGTGTACTTCATTAATCTAATTTAACTTAAGTTATTCTATTTAATTGATTCAATGTTTTTTTTTTTTTGAGAGAGAAGCTTCTCATAGATATTCAGTCTTTCAATTTGTTTAAGATATTTAAAATAAAAGGATATGATGTAGTGGAGGCCTCAGTTTAAAAAAGAATTCTGCAGATGCTGTTAATAATAATGTCCATAATGTTGTAGAAAGGAAAACTATAATACCATCTTATAGAACAGTTTTTACCCCATTCCAATAAACATTTAAACATGACTAAAAATCATTTAGATTAAATCCAGATTTCTAATTAAGACTTCATAAACTGTTTGGATTTTTGTTTAAAATTAACAGTAATGTGATGTTTTCTTCTAGGCCACTTGTATCAAAGTCAAGTCATATCCAGCCTTCCAGATCATTTTATTTGTTGGTGTTAACGGCCCAATATTATCTTGCGCTTATTTCTAACCTATATAATTTTGACAAAATATTATTTTACAGAGAGTAAAATATTGACAGTTATTTATGGTTTAAGTTGATTTATTCTGGTTTAATTCATAGTAATGGTAAAAAAAAATGTTTTAAAAGTTTTAAATATTTAGTTTTTGTGTGTTCAATAAATGTTTATCCTGTTCGGCCAGCGACCTTGTGTGTTTTGGATTTTGGCCCCCTGTGCGATTGAGTTTGACACCCCTGTTTTATATATATATATATAGATATATATTCTGGTTTCACCATTTTAACACTTATTAATTTAATGTTTTTTGTTTTTTGTTTTTTTATGGCAAATGCGCTTTTATCTGGGAGCAATCTAATTTTAATATCAAGTGATGCACTTTTTATGCATCATTTATTAGTTTTAGTTGTTGATTTTGAAGCACTTTTAAAAAATGTCCTTGTTCTAGTGACACTGACAGTAAATTTCTGGCCATATATCTAAAAAATAAAGAAACATTTTGCACCTTTTTTGATCATAAAGTTGGCGTGCAAACTGTTTGTAAAGACAGCACGGATTTATCTGCGTCTTTATCAGAGACCTACATATTCTTACACATTGACCTGAAAACTCACCACTCATGGTTCAAGCATGTGTGGTATGCTGTTTGAACCACAGGCCAAAACCTTCAGGTAGTTCACTGATAAGCAGCAAATGCAGTGAGACTTGTGTGATGACTTGAGCAAGCTCGTAGCGAAGCATGCACTCCATTAAGACCAGTCTGACGACTTCTCTTTAGCACACAACCCCCAAGAGATATTCTTAGCAGCCAGAAAGGTTATTCCACAAACATTCGAAAGATGTTTGGGTTATGTAAGAGAAGCAGTACAGCATCTCTGCTCCGTCTAATGTCCCAACTCTGCTTTCGTGGCCTCAGACCCCCCCCGACTGTCACGGGCACCAACAGGTGTCCCGTGGACAGAAGCTCAATGGACTTGCTGCGGCACGCTGTTGCTCTCAGCCTCAACCGAGCATGTTTCACTGCCCCCACCTCTGCTGGGTTCAAGTTCGCTTCACGGCTGCCTCTGGGAAAAGCTTTAAAAAAGATTCTGCAAAGTGAGTTTCCAGGCATCAGCATCACCAGCATACCAGGTTTCTCTTAACCGCAGAGTCGTCCAGGAAATGTCCCTTCAAAAAAACATCTGGCGGGATTCTGTTTACTTCAGTCTGTAACAGACAGCATGGGCATGCTTGCATTTATTAAAAATAAATAAAAAACAGAAAAAAGAAGAAACTTTTTCTTCATAATTGTTGTAATTACATTTTATGGCAAAAATATATGTTTGACCATCAAAGCCATGAGTGTAATTATGGCAATACTTTCAAATGTGTAAAAAGTTTAGATTTTGTTTTTTCAACGCTCATATTTTGCTTGCATTTCCTCCAACGCTCAGATATACTTTTCTGGCAACAGTTGACTTCTTTCCAAAAACTCAGTTGTATAATGCTGTTCCTTGTTTCATCTAACAGCTTTCATGTTGAGGCCATGTTAGCTGTCAGTGGGCCAAGTTCTGCAAGCTCTCGTTTTACATGCAAACCTATTTGCATGTTTGAACTTATGCTGTTATTTGTTACAGAAAAAAATCTAATTTATATTCTCCATGTCATCCAAAACTGCTCATTTCTTGTCATCAGCCTAAATATTTTTTTTTATTTTTCTTTAGTTGAGCAAGAATAAATTATGGCAATTAATAAAAGTCTGTTTTAAATGCCTGATGCCTGCGAAACGATTTTGTTGTTGTTTTCAAAGAAACTGAAGGAGTTAGCAGTCTGTTTATTGGACAAAGCTGCCAATGCCCGCCAAGCCAGGGGTCTGCAACCACACCAAAAGAGCCATTCGGTCCAGTTTCGTGCATACCAAAACTAAGCTGCAAAGTCCCACATCATCATTTAGAAAATACACTTTATTCATGTTTTTGTGGTCATTAAACCATTCATCTATAAAATGGGGCTTTTAGATTATTTTTAACAATAATTAAATTGTTAAAGTGTTATATTTTTGGATGTTATATGGTTTGGATCTGTGTTTGAGAGAGAGGTTAGCTGCATGTAACAAAGTCACTCTGCATCTTCAGCATAGAGAGTAGTAACAAGCAAAGTGATACCAGTTTCACCACAGAACGTTCTGTGAAGGTTGAGGATTTTTCTCCTCCACCTTCTCCCGAGGCATGATCCGGATCAAAGGAAACCCTTACTTACTTACTTATGAGCCATGCTAAAGCTAACACGATAACGACTGACTGTTACAGAATCAAAGATGGGTGGGGCTTTTAAACTGGAGCTGCAGAGCGTGATGATGTGAAACTTCTAAAATGATGTGGAACTTACACCAGTTGACCTATCACAGAATTCAACTGTACTACCTTGTTTCAACCTGTAGGGGGCAGTTGTCAGGAGACCTTTGATTATAATTTCCGGAATTAAAAAGGTTTATTTGAAATATTCAAAAATTTGGCAAGGACCAACAGTTAGCACTTTTAAAGCCCCATAGAGGCCAACAGAATGATATAGTGTTTGGTTATCCTGTAAAGGAAAAGAGTCATAGTGGAGGAGTTAAAAAGACGAATTTGGCTCCGGAGTCTTGGGTTGAAGACACCTGCACCAAACTCACAACAAATAACACCTGAATAATACATGCTTTTTGATCTACCATAAATGTTTGACTGTTAATCAACTAATTCTGATGTGGTGAAAAGCGGGGTTTCATCTCAGCTTTGCACGGATATGCAACACATTACTAACGTAGAGTGTTGCATAACGGTGCAAAGCTGCTTTTGTCCGCTATAGAATCAGCTGGATTTTGTTCATTCGTTAGCACTTCACTTCAATGTAAAGTGTTGCATATGAGGCTACTTTTCTCCACTTCAGAATCCGCTGGAATTATGTTAATTGTGTAAATGGTTAAAGAGTTATGGTAATAGAAAAAGTGTTGTTAGGTACAGTGTAAAAGGGTTAATAGAAACCCTCCTAACTGATCAAGAGCTGCACCGGTGTGTTTAAACACATAGTATTGGTGTCAGTGTGGCCTCGAGCTGTTAAATGAACTTAGAAAAGGCAGTCTTCTTACCATTTACCTGTTAGTTGCTTCTAAAACTTTTAAGAATTCAAAGTGATTTTGATTTAGTTGTAGGTCTCTGTGGTGATGGCTCAAGCATAGCCATCCAATAAGCACAAAGATGACTTTGTCATTCACTCAGGTGTCAGCCTGCATGGCGACAGAAGGATTAAAAAAAAAATAGTGAGCTGCTGGTATAAACAGGCCTTACATAACAAGCCCGTGTTGATTCCAGGAGCTGGAGTGACATCCTNNNAAAAAAAAAAAAAAAAAAAAAATGGTGCAAGAGCGGACTTATCAGATCTCGACAGCTCCTGGAGGGTTTAATGATTATCTCGTTGGATGCATAAAAGGATGATCTTACCCTCTGGAGAAAACCCAAAGCTGATTGACTTACTGACACTTTCCTAAAAGAATGAATCAGACACACAAGCTAGTGTAAGGCCGGGTTATTAAAGGTGTAATAACATTCCTTTTTCTTTTACAAGTGCACAGTATTGCTTCCTAACAATGTGTCAGATTCAACTTTCTCGAAAGTCTACAGAAAACCAACAATCAATTGTTGAAGTTTTGTTGGTTCAGTTATACTTTTATTAATTTAATATTGACATATTACCCTTATGCAATGATCCATTGCTCCAGCTGATAATGACTCACCAATGCTGAAGCAAGTTGCGGTCACGACTTTGCTCAGGTCTTTCCATGCAAACTTTCTTTAAAAAATCTGATTTTTAAAGGCAACACAAAGAGGAATACTATTATATCTGCAGCCTTGAGATGCTGAAAGAATGATGAGAGATTTAACTTTATGTAGATCTATTAAAACAGAATGATATTCAACGTGAGGCCAAACACCAAATGACCTGATCTGTTTTTTATTTTTTGTAACTCATTGTTGCTTAAATTTAGTTGCAGCTATTTGCAGTTTGGTTAATAACCAACTAAAGTTGGGGACACACCGCAGACTATGAATGCAGTCCAGAATTTCAATGATTTCCTTTGGGTTTTTGACCGTGTATGACCCAGAAGCATTCACACCACTCATTTGACGCTGGTGAGAAAATGCAGTTTTTATGGCTGCCGTCATGAGATCTGTTTTTAATGTGGTAATCTTGTAAAGCTGCTGTCCTGGAGCTGTTGTTTTCTGTTTGGAGAGGTTTGCCTGATTGTATAAGTCTCCCTGTTGATCAGATCCCTATCAGTAAGTGACCCTGTCTTGACAGCATCGTGATGTTAACAGCTTGGAAAAACAAGCAGGAGGAAGAAAAAAAATTGTTGCATAAAGGGGAGGAAGAAAACAACTTAATACATTAAGTGATCTGCTTCCCTCCGGACTCGTCAGGTGATTCTCCAGATTTGCACTCAATAGGTTGCCCTGTTTGCTATCATCAAAGATCTTCCACACAGATAAGATATTGTGGTGCCGGCTGCAGCACTTGTTTGCTGTTTCACTGTTAGCATCTTTGCTTAGTAACGCAGCCAAGCTAAACTGAAATCGGGAAACTGTTTTATGTAACAGCCTTTGAATGCTGGCCTAGAATCTCCACATGCTATAACTCCTGTTAGCATCAGCCAACCCCTTTGCACTTTCTGACTCTTTCCTCGCTCTCTTCGTGCCATTCTGGCAGCCAAAAGTAGGGCAGGGTTTTCCTCTCTCCCTGTTTGTGCCTGTCCACTGCTCGCCTTCTGTGGGCTGATGTAACAGGGTTAGAGCTGAGGCGCTGTGTGCCCTCACTGTAACCACTCAGCTGATTACAGGTCTTACGTAAGGACAGATTGTTGTGAGGGAAATGGGACGGGAGCATATGAGCCTGTTGCAGAAAAACAACTGCCCCGTGCTTCCAGCAAGTTCCTAAAATATGTTCAGATATAACATTTTCTTCTTCATCTAAATTGTGCTCAGCATAAAACTTTTCAGCAAGAAGGGAAGTTTTTTATAGCAAACAAATGATCCAGTGGACATCCATGTGCACTTTTGAAGTCTGCATGTTCTGCACGTGGCTTCAGGAAGATCTGGGACTATTGAGTCCCAATTTTGAAGTGTGGTTGTGAGGCTACAAAGGTGTGTGCATGTGCATTCTTTGCCTGCAAGCTAATCCTAGATCCTTTGTGTGTGTTTGCTGTTGCTCATGCCTTTGTAAAGTGCTCAGCATTGTCCTCACGATGCCAGAAACGTGTCGCGAGTCAGCGGTCAGAGAACACAAAAGGATCTAATCAGCTGACTGCTGAGAAGTCGGAGAATGTTTTTTTCACCCTGCAAGAGAGGTGTTTCTGTCGGTTCTTCAAACTGAACCTCTGACCCCCAGTAATCCATCAAAGAGAAGAAGATAAGCCAAGAGATACAAAAAAGGGGATGCATTAATTAATTATTTACTATTAACTTCATTAGGTGTGATTAGTCACTCCAAACATGAAATCAGTTACCTGCTGAAGGCAGAAATTGTAAAAAAAAAAAAAAAAAAGTCAAAGTAGTATGAATTAAATTACTTAAAGACCCACTCCAATGAAAATTGTGTTTTCGACATGTTTAAAAATAAATAAAATATTTAAGATTTAAGATTAAAATAGCATTTCTGCGTATGTCTTTATTCAAATCGTGATGGATCAAACCTGGGGTTTGAAAAAGGTCGGGTTTTTGATGCAGCAACTGCGCTGGGTGGACCAAAGTCTCCTTGCTCCACAACAATTCTTTTGCATGCACTAGCAGACAAATAGATCCATTAACATCTTCTCCTCATCTGAGCTGCCATCTGGCTCAAAACTGTACGGCTTGATATCTCTGATGTTGCCCGCTGTTTTCTTGCTACGGTAATGTTAGCTTAAGCTTTTGAAATGCTATAAGCTAGCAAGAAAGATTGTAAACAAAGTGGGAAATTAGCCTGTGGCTAAGTTCTACACCACAATTCAGACGCAAATTTCTAATCAGCTCAAGTCTTTAAAATGACACAGGCTTTTTGATTTTGGCTAAAAACTGCAAAATCATACTTAAAAGATCACTGGGAGAAATTTTGAAATAGAAAACAATATAGTTAGAGTGGGACTTTAATTAAAATGTTTGCCTAACTATCAAAATTGTTTGTTACTGAACTAAATAGAGTATTTCTTCTTCTCCAGCGATCTTTCTATCAACGTTTAACGGCGGACAACAAATCCGAGAAGTTCTTCAAGGTGTTTTATGAGCGAATGAAGCTGGCCCAGCAGGAGATTAAAGCCACTGTGACGGTCAACACCAGTGACCTGGGCAGCAAGAAGAAGGATGAGGAACCACCAGACAAAGGCACACCGCCACGCAAGAAAGGTCAGCAACTCATATCACATATAAAATACTGAATGGAATCACATCAGGTTTACCCCAACATCAGGGTTTGACCCACACTGTAATACAGAGCACTGCAACAAAAACAAAGTGAAAATGACAAATTCTTGTGTGTTTTTCTCAAATCTAATACAGATCCAAGGGATAACTGCTGTGTAAACCTGCACGTCTCTGTAAAAAGTATTTGCCCCCCAAACCTAACCTATGGCAACAACGGTTAAGTGTGCTGTTTCTCATGTCTGTAGAGGAATGTAGTCACACACTCCTCTCTGTAGAACTGTTTAATGTTAAGTTTCCCACCATGAACAAATGTGAAACATCATCTTTAAACCACAAATTTAAAAATTCTTTAAATTGTTGAACCACTCAAAGGTGGAGTTCAATGTTGATCATTCGTCCAAGTCTTTAAGCTACAAAGCTGCCCCACTCCAGTTTGACTGTTAATTGTGTTATTTAGTTCTGTTAATTTGACTTCAGATTTAAACCCTTAAGAAAGTTCCCCGTTTGTCTCATCAGTTCACAAAATATTTGTCCCAAAATTTTGTAAAATCCAAATTAATTAAATGTTTTCTTTTTTTGTTGAAAAACATTTTCACTGTTCAATTGCGAAACCTGATTCCTGCACTTTTTTCCACTGTGTTCAGCTTTTTTCGATCTCCCAGATGAATTCTTGATTTGTTCTCAGTCACTCACTCTTGGAAGGTTCTCTACTGTTCCAGGTTTTTTCACATTTGTAGTTCACGTTTCTCACTGTGGTTCTCTAAATTCTTAAAACTGAAAAATTGTTTTTTAACTCATTCTGACTTAAGACAAGTCAGCCACTTTGTTTCTTGATATATCATGGAGTTTTAGTGGAACCAGTTTTTTTGATATTTTTTTTAATAATTATGTACTTGGCATGATTGTAGCTGATGGACCTGTTTCAGAAAAACATTTTGCCATGTGAAAATTCAAGATTTTAAAATATCTGTCGTAGTATTCTATAGGTACCCTTCAATTTTATATTACATTTTGTGCATTACAGACCCACTACAATCATGTTTTGATCGTATCCAGTGGTCTTTTAATAATGACTATGCCATTTTAGCCAAAATAAAATAAAATAAAAAAAAAACGTGTTGTTTTCTAGGACTTAGTTTCTGCAGAGGGGCAGTACTTCATTTTAAATTTGCCACAGAATTCGGGGCTTGACTGTTGGGAAAGAGCAACCTTGACCCCCATGTTAAACACACAAAAAACCTTTTCTTTTTTTGTTTTAATTTGAAACAACTGATAGTATGGCTGCCATCTTTAAAAATGGCCGCCATTTTTGAATTTTCTCATGGCAAAGATACCTTTCTGAAAGACGGGATCCCAAAGTCCATCTATGGCAAATTTGGTGATTGATCCGGTATATTACCCTAACCAGCTCTGTTATTTTCTTTGCATGGCAACACAATGGTTGTCTTTTTATATCTTTTGGTGTGCTAAACTTTTTAGACAGATGCTGTTAAAGCGATTACAAGTCTTTAGGACCCAAAATGCAGAAGAACCAGGCATATGGCAAAAACTTGACAAAAGACATGAAGTGAGGGAGTAACAAAAGAAGGACAAAACTGATGACCTGAAAACCAGACACTTATATTTGCTGAGGATAAGTAACAGAAATGAAAACAGTTGTGGATAGTTAGCTAGAACCTAGTGTGACTATGATGGGTTGAATACTCAAAACGGAATCTGATTAAAACCAAGAAATGTCACAGAAAAAGCAAAATAAAGTGCAAGATCCTGACACTCAGTACTCTGGCTTAAGTGTATCATTAAGCTTTACATAAAATGTAATTAATTTATGATTTTACAAGTGTAAAACCATTTTCTTTATAGAGTCAAATATCTTTGTAAAGTTTTTTCCTTAAAATTAACTTTGTAATAATAAAAGATTTGTTTGATTTCTAAAAAAAAAAAAAGGCAACAAAAAGAAAAAAAAAAACGGGAGAGGAAATGTGAAAACACATTTTCTTGAGCACTTCAACATGTGTTTGGAGTGTAATTGCTGTTTTTGGCCTCCTTCTTTCCCTGTGGTTAGTAACAGGTGTGCCAGTGGTTGCCATGGTGACCGAGGAGGTGAAGGAACAGCTGGTGGAGGCCTCCACCGTCACCAAAAAAGCCTACACGACTTACCGGCGTGAGGCTGAGGCAGAAGAGCATCAGGCGGCCGCCGACGGTTCCCCCATCCCGACAGCCGATAAGAGCCA
Organism: Oryzias melastigma; assembly: GCF_002922805.2. Lineage (NCBI taxonomy): Eukaryota > Metazoa > Chordata > Actinopteri > Beloniformes > Adrianichthyidae > Oryzias > Oryzias melastigma. Next base: position 2,063,544 of record NC_050516.1, on the reverse strand, counting down.
GGATGAAGGTGAAATGAGTGTCATCATCACCATCATGCAGCCCATCCTGCGCCTGATGCAGCTGCTCTGCGAGAACCACAACAGAGATCTGCAGGTCAGCCATTCCACCGGCCCCACCGTCACTTCAGCTGATGTTGTTTTCATGCCAACACATCCTGGCATGTGTTTTCTAAATTTCAGTGATCCCGTTTTTCAGTTTTACAGAAACGAAACCATGCAGAAATAGGCACCAGTTGCAGAACTTCCTGATGCTGCTGTTTCAGTGTCTGTTTAGTCTTGGTCTGGTTTCACTATGAGGCTGCATATGTCTAAGCTCCAGTAACCCAGACAAAATACTTCCTTTCTGCACTGATTCTGCTTACTTCCCCCCAACAGAAGAAGGCTTTCATTAAGTGAAAGGTGGTTTGTCCCCATCCCAAACCTGCTAAGATTCAAGATGTTTGTGTACAGCTTGCCATGCAGGCACTTTCACACTTTTGCCTTACTTCCAAATTTACTTGTGTGATTCAGAAGTACATTTTTTCCTGTAACATTCCTGTAACATAGATCATGTCATGAGCTCTCGTAAAGAAGTATGCGTTTTTCCATGATCGTTTTCCAGAACTTTTTACGCTACCAGAACAACAAGAACAACTATAATCTGGTGTGTGAGACTCTTCAGTTCCTGGACTGCATCTGTGGCAGCACCACAGGAGGACTGGGCCTGCTGGGACTCTACATCAACGAGAAGAACGTCGGACTCATCAACCAGACGGTGGAGAGCCTCACCGAGTACTGCCAAGGCCCCTGTCATGAGAACCAGGTGACGTATGTGTGTGTAACACCAGAAGGTTCAGGTGTTCGTTAGGATGCTTTTTTTCTTTCGGGTAAAGATCAAGATGCAAATCATTAACTCCTCCAACGTCGCAGGTGGTTTTGTTTGGACTCTCAGCTGCTGTGCAGAAACGGCGCAGTTACTCATCGCTCTCTCGGAGCACAGAACCAGTCAGCTCTCGGCCTGTGTGTCTGTTTGTTCTTGAGCGTGGATAAACATTGCTTGGTCGCCTCACATGATCACAGCGTCCTCTGTTCCTGCTTCCTCGCCATCGTTTATTGGAGAGTGTGAAACTGGCATGACTAAACAAGCAACTGGCTAAAACAGTCACTCTATGAAGCATCTGAAACTCAGGGCCTGAAGGGGGTGCCCAGATTAAACTCAGCTCTTTGTATGTATGTGCTGAGAGCAAAGAGGTATTTCTTTGTCTGCAAAGACATTCAGGATGTATTCCGGATGTTTCAGCTCTGGTCTGAAACGCTTCATTAGCCTGATATATTTCAGCTCTTGTGAGGCTGCTGGCAACATGTCGTTAGGCGTGACCCTGCTTCACATCATGTGAGTCGTTTTGGTCACAAGTCAAGGTGTGAACGCCTTAGGAATGTGATGACTGATTTTACTATTGACTAAAAAAAATGAAATAGAGAATAAAGAAAGCTCAAAGTTCTGAAGGCACTGCTTGATTGACCAAAGCACTATAGACTTTAGATAGATTTTTGAATCTTCTGGATTATGTGTTTTATATGCATCTTCAGTTGTAGTTTCATTTTGATTTCATTAAATGTGGCCTTTGTTTTACTTTGTTTAAGCAACTCTTCTGGTTTAAACAGGTTTACACTTGTGAATTCTTGTGATTGATCACGTGAAAGGTGCTTTCAAGTGTTATTCTGGTGGATGGAGCTTGAGATTGTTTTCAAAGAACAACAAATTGGTGTGGATCAAATTTTTGACATCTCATTAAAACAGTAGTTTGATTTTCTTCCATTGTTAGTGAAGACCTGTTGATAGTGTCAGAACCAGAATATTATTTTTGGGGGAGGAGCAACAGATGTCTTTGGTAGGGTGGCAAATGGGTGGACAGTCATTACAAAAGAAAGGATCAAAATGCGTAATTCAAACTGTTTTAATGTTATTTTTAATAATGTTAAAACTGCAATTCTTTTATATATTAATAATGCTTAAAAGAGCTTTCTTACACCTTCTGTCACTGAACTGTTTATGTCATTCTTGTGTTTGTAAGTAATAACTATTAATTGAAGTTTAATCTGGGTGTTTTTAAAGCGTCATTTATTTTTATTTATTTTTTAATATATATATTTTTTTGCACTTATACAACATGTTGCAAATAAAGAGATATAGAAATGCATTTTTAAAAAGTAGGTGCAGGAAGAGGCAAAAAAAAACATTTGTGTTTATATTCGAACTTCTAAATGTTTTTCTTTTCCTCAAAAGCTCCTGGATTTGCTAAACTTCTGTTATGAGCATGTTTTTAATCTATCCTGCGTAATTAAATAAGTGTCAAAGACCCACTGTTTTTTAACATGTTCTTGTGGTAATTTTCTGATGATTCAGGAGATATATAACGAAATTAAGCTTAAGATTGTATTTCATTATTCATTGTGAAGCAGGAGCAGATGAAAAAAAAAAGTGGTTTAAAAAAAGTGTTTTCGTGACGTAGAAAATAGAACATACTACCCACAAGCTCCCTTTTCTGTTCTATTCTGAAGCATCTGCTTGTCCTCGACTAGATCTATGTACGTCTTCATTTCCTTTTCTGAGTTGATATCTGGCTCTAACCTGGTAATGTTAGATTGGGGTTTTGATGCATTGTAAGCCAGTGGGAGAGAGTATGAACAGACAGCGTTTAGCAATATTGAGGAGAAGTGGGGCCAGGGTTGCTCCGTGCCAATAGCCCAGCAAATGTATTTTTTTCTATTAAATTTCTATTAAAATATTGTTTATTGTTTTTGACAAAATTCTCTTATTTCTTTACTACGTTCAATTGTTTACAAAGGTTTCCTTAAGTAATTAAAGTGCTTAAAAAATATATTAAATGCACATATTTCTATGACTGCAAGTAAAATCTAAAAATATAAATTCAATTTTTTCATTTAAAAACATTTTAAGGCTTAATCTTAAGGGTTTATCCTACGTTTGTTTTTACAGAACACTTTTCAAATTGTTCCTTGAGTGTTTTCAAGCCTTCCAGTTAGACAAAACTCCCATCCCATAGCTTTGTTTTCCACAACACCACTTCTGTGAGCGGTGTTGACACAGTCACTCCTTGTTAAACAGTGGAATAACCCTGACATGGCCCCTCTACGTACAAAGCCATGTTGGAAAGAATGCACCCAAGTCTGAGTGCTATTCTGCTTTTTGAAATTATTTAGGTAGAAGTGACTTCTACGTTGCAGATTAAACCTGTATTTTAATGCAGTTTAAGAGACAAAAATATATCGGTGAGAATCTTCATCAATATAGCTCACTTTTAACATGTAATTATGTTGCAACTCCTGCTTTGAAAAGTTAAATTCAAATGACATTTCTTACAAATTAACACATTTTGGACTGAATTTGTCTTAGAGTTCACCTGGTGCAACACCTGCATGATATTCATGCTCATCTCACGGCTGGAATTTCTGTCCTTTCAGTTAGTCTTTTATTTAAACTCTCACTAAAGATTGGCTCTCATTTGGTTACAGATACTTTTTTCAAATGTACATAATATATTCACAATAACATTTCTAAAAGTAGGTTTTCTTTTTAAACTTGCACATTAAAATGATCCATGGTTGTCTTGAACTGTCTTAAGCTATTTCTGTTTACTTTTCAAGTACTAGTAAATGAAAGTACATAATGAAACTTAGCTTTTACTGCTTAGAGATTCAAAGGAGAACCTGACAATCGCAAGTTGAGCCATGCAAATATAGCTCAACTTGAATACAAAATTTGGCTAAACTTTTACCAAATGTAGGCCTTTGTTGTATTTTGACACCAATTTAGGGGAACGCAGGCAAAATATGTTGCTTTGAGTACTTTTACACACAAAAATGTGGCTGGAAGCCGTCATAACCAAATGTTTTGGGATTTTCATCACCTTAAGGCTAAGAGACAAAAAAATGAGAAGGGTTTAAGGCACTAGAGGAAAATGAGAATTGTCCTACAAATGTTGTGAGAGATTTTTGAAAATGTATTTGGAGCCAGGGGAAGAAAGGGCTTCACAGTACTTCCAGACGCTGAATTTGTCATCATTCATAGTGAAAGGCGAATCAGTTGAGGAGTTTCGTCCAAATAGAGAATCCTCAATACTTGTCTCAAGACTCTCTAGATATATCTGGAATGATTTTATAAGACATACCCAGAATGTAGTCACCCTGAAGTCAAATATGTTCGAAAAACTGCTGAACTATAGTACAAACTGGTTTACGCATAAAGACCCCGAGCACAGCAACAAACCTGCATCACTGTGTCAAAGCATTACTGCAGCAGATGAAAACTTCAGAGAGCGGGGTGAAAACCACTGCCCACAAACCTAAACAAAGTGGCGGAAAGTTGTAATGATTGCAAAATACAGATCGGATCATGCAGAAAATAATAGAATTTACCTCATAGAGGTTTTAGAAGACATTCAGCCAGCGGATGTGCGTAGTTTGACACACTTGTGTACTTTCAATGTTAAATGTCGGCATGGTGTTTGATGTGTTGATCATCATAGTCTGTACCTGGTTTAAATCAAAGAGTTTGTGAGGATCAGCTGTGTTTTATAACACTTGGAAACGTAAAACGTCACAGTAGAAATCATCACTTGCCCACTTTAAAGGGCATGTGGTGAATTTACTTTTAATGTAACATTATTTCTTTTATTCTGCTTCTTAGAACTGCATTGCCACTCATGAATGCAATGGCATTGACATCATCATTGCTCTCATCCTCAATGACATCAACCCCCTTGGCAAAAAGAGAATGGACCTCGTACTGGAGCTCAAAGTAAGTGTTGATGTGTCATAACATGGGGTTTGATGGTGCGCATGACCAAAAGTGTCTAAACTAAACCCCAGTTTTGCTGTGGAGCTTATCAGAAAGATTGAAACTGATCTTATAAAAAAAATACAAAAAGAGAAGATGAAATCTAACCAAGTCAAAAGAATAAACACAAGAAGGTTAAAAATGCTTAAATGTGTATTGTTTGATGATGTGCCACTTTTTCACAGAACAACGCCTCCAAGCTGCTCCTCGCCATCATGGAGAGTCGTCACGACAGCGAGAACGCTGAGAGGATCCTGTACAACATGAGGCCCAAAGAGCTGGTTCGTCGGATGTCCTGATCGTCCTCACATGGTACTAGGTGAATGAATTTGTTGACGTGTGCACGTTCCTTCAGGTGGAGGTGATCAAAAAGGCGTACATGCAGGGTGAGATCGAGGTGGAGGAGCCACAGGAGGGAGAGGAGGGAGAGGAGGAGCATTCTGCATCTCCTCGCAACGTTGGTCATAATATCTACATCTTGGCTCATCAGGTAAGCCTGGATTGGGATTGTTAGATATTGTCACACAAAAATGTAATGACCTTTTAGGGTTAATTTTTACTGTTTTAAATCGAAACTGATAAAAAGACATTAATGATGAATTCATGACCATATAGATGTCAATCTAGATGTCGATGACTCACATGTTAATGTATGCAGTTCAGATTTGAATGTCTTCCCTTGAAGTGTACATAGAATGTCTGTAAGAGTGACAACAGCTTGAGAAGTCATAGTTATTTCTGCCTCTTGTTGGTTTGTTTTCAGTTAGCCCGACACAACAAGGAACTACAGGCTATGTTGAAGCCAGGAGGGACGTATGGAGAGGGGGATGAAGCGTTGGAGTTTTACGCCAAACACACGGCTCAGATTGAGGTCAGCTGTTGCAATTATTTCCATTATTTTATTTTGACTCTTATGCTAAAGCCCTGATCCCACCAAATGCTGAAACAGAGGCGAAACAAGTCAGCTCTGATGAATGATGTTGAATGCAAGACATGATCAGAATGGACATTACAGTGGCCCCTCGTTAAACTTGGGTGGTAAATGAATCCGCAAAATTGTTAACTTTATTTATAACTCTTCAACACAACAATTTATAGTCTAATTTTTTTTGTCTTGATTTTTTAAATCAAGATAGATCCTTTTTTGAATGCTCTTTGAGAAGATTTTAACTTTTGAAAAAAAAAAAATTCTCAGCATCCAATGAATCAATTTTGAGGTCAATGTGGGGTCAACACCTCATAGCAGTGTGTTAACCAGCAGCTGTTCCAACCACGATAATTCATCGTTTTTTTGTTGGATATTTTTTAGCCATTTGTAGTTTCTAATATTTTTGAGTAATACAACTACAGATGAACAGTGTTTCTGGAAGCTCCTGTCATCTGATTTGAATTATTTTCTTTTATTCCTCGTTCTTTATGGTAGGAACACCAGATTCTGTGCACTAATTATTGGAGGCAAAAATTCAGAAATAGGTCAGCCTCAACTAGTGATCTAGTGGCATAAGGTTTTCCTTAAGACTGAAAAATTGTGTTCACAGTACCAAACACTATAAATGGGATCCAATGAATGCTGACATGACACCCAGCATTAGAGGATGGGAGGGTTAAACCATCTAAATGGTTCCTGAATCCACCTGTGCCTAGATTCCTGAGGGGATGGGTCAAACGCAAAAAAAAAAATAAAAAAACAATTTCACAACACTTAGTTGTGTGGAACAATAGTGGGATTTTAACTTTAATGAAAGTCTTTTTCTACTCATATCTTCTTGACATGATCTTGATGAGTTTAACCTCACAGAGATGACTGCTGTTTCCAGAATGCTTAAGAAGCTTTTACACAGAGGGAGAGTTCTAATACTGAGATGACTGCTTAGCAGTGTGGATACTTGCATTGTTGAGTTGAATTGTTATCATTTTTCACATCCCTTTTTTGTCCAAAAATATTGTGACCCACACCTTTAGCATATTTGCACGTATTTATGTGTTTACTCAGAAACCAGAAGGAATGCCGATTGCTCACAACCTTATGAAGTTGTTGGTTTAGTTCTCCCTGCACGTTGCTGCCTCTCATTTACCTCAGCCATCTTAGCCAATGAGTAAAACTGTGTCAAATGAAAGAATAATGGTGTATGTTGTGGTTTCTTCCACCGTCACGGTGCTCAGATTGTACGACTCGATCGCACCATGGAGCAGATCGTTTTTCCCGTGCCCAACATCTGCGAGTTTCTCACCCAAGAGTCCAAGCTGCGGGTCTACTACACCACCGAGCGAGACGAGCAAGGCAGCAAGATCAATGACTTCTTCCTGCGCTCCGAGGACCTTTTCAATGAAATGAATTGGCAGAAGAAGCTGCGAGGTACTCAAGAGGCTACCGGTAACACGAACGCAGTTCCCTGTACGTTCTTTTCCTCTTCTCTTTTTGTACTCTTGTGTCTGGTTTAGAGTCCTTCCTCAGACATCCCTCCAGGTCCCATGCACCTTTGTTTTTGTCATGTGTTAGAATTATCTTTTTATTATAGTGATTTTTTTCTGGTACTTTTTATTAAACTTGTGGCCTAACACTTCCCAGGAACGCTTCCAAAAACTTTCCTCTCTCTCTTCACTTGTTGGTCTGAACTCTTGCCCTCTAAATGATGTAAAGGTCTGAACTTCCTTCTATAAAAGTCAATTAAAAGCTCAAATAGCTGGGGTCGAAATAGTAAACGGTAGGTTTTACCCTCATGTCACCCTGTAGGGACTCATGGCAACAAACTCACCAGATGTATCCAATTTTCACAATTTACCTCGCACAAGTTTTGAGCCCTGCTATTATGTTTATAATGACAGCTATTCTCTTGATAGGGAAATGGCCTTTGTGGTTTTCTCAACCTCGTCTTATATCCGTCTCCAATTATTCTCAGTTTGGTTTTCAAGAGTCAAATATGAGAAAGGGTTGAGACTGAATTTCTAGTTTTGACAATGTTTTGTAACCTCAACACCAATTTTGAGATTGACAAAACGGTGGTTTCTCTTTGGGTTTTTAGTTCAAGTTTTGACACTTTGTTGCCATACCAACACAACATGACACTGTGATTCATGGTCTCCATTACTGATGATGTTTGATGACCATGTAGGGCACCGGTGTCAAACTCCAGGCTTCAAGGGCCAGTGACCTACATGTTTTCCTGCTTGCCTTCCAATGATACTTCTCATTGGCAAAACACACCTGATCCAGGCAATCGGTAGCAGGTTGATCCACTTTTCTGAAAAACCTCATTAAAGGACATGACCACTGATGTTTTGCTGGGACCCACCCCAATAAAAGTTAGGTTTTTGGTGTTTTAATATGTTCTTGTGGCATTGTTCTAATGATGGAGGACACGTATAAGGAAATTTAAACATAAAATTCCATTTCTGAGTGTTTCTTTGTTCAAATCACTGTGAATCAGGAGTAGACGAGCGTATTGGTGACATAAAGCAGGAAGCTTGTGTTTTCTGAGCTTTCAGCTCTGTGTTGCCCACAACTCAGAGGCAAATTTCCAACAAACTACTGCCGCTCTGCAGATACTATGTCCTAAAAATAGACACAAGTTTTTTTTATTATTATTTATTTTGGCTAATCACAATTAAAGGACAACTGGGAACACTTTTACAATGATTGGAGTGGGTCTTTAAATGATAAAACAAACTTTGGTAGATCTAGCCTACGTCAACCAACCCAAGAACCAGAATGTTGTGCGGTTACTATGGCAACAAAACATCTGTGTCATTAGCTATATTTCATGTGGTTAGACAATATGATTTAGTGTTGACGGCATCAAGTACACTCAGGTTACAGGATAGGAGTTCAGACACCAACCGAAGCGCCGCCTCACGAGAACACAGTTGAAGTAATGTCAACATTTTTAGAACTTTTCTTATTCATGTCTTAAGATCATAAGTCCTGAAGCAGGATGATGCATGCAAACTAGCACGGAGGACTTTCAAAATGTGAGATCACACTTAGAATCAAGATGGTGCAGCTTGTTGGGGTCTCCAGTTCTTGGGATTGTATCGTATCAATCTATTAATCCCAAATGGGTTGTAGAGGCACCATCGACAATTTCCTACCATCTGCAGTGGTAATATGCTTCTTTGAAGTCATAGAATCCCGTCCATTCCTTATTTTTGTCTTTCCAACTCTTCCCCTTGCGTACTGTTACTGTGCTTTACAATTTGGTTTTTGCTAGGCTATTTGATCTTGTCACGTGTCTGTGCCAGATTGTACGGGTCTTGGACAGAAAAATAAATGATATAGTAACTCATTTGTCCTACCTTGGCAACAGTATGATTAGTTGACTTCATGGGTAAAAAGATATTCAACTTCAGCGAGTTTTTATAGCTGTTTAAGAGTTCAGATTTGGGAATAAGAGGGGAAACTGGAAATGAATTCAAAAATTTTACAATTTGAAACCTAAATGTCCTTAATCATAAAAATGTTCCTTTTGTTTTTGTCTCAGCAAGGACTACATTTATGGTGCTCCTTTAAACCTGGAGAGATGAACGAGGGAGGATTGTGTAAACCTTTATGAGTGTATAATATCTCTAAAAAGGTTTAATGTTTCAGTGTCTATCAACAGAGATTACAGAAAGTTAAGAAATGATGTAAGGGTCTGGGATTTTTTGACACATAGAAAGTGCCATTTTTCACTCGGGAGAGAATGATGTCAGTCATGTGAGGGTGACAAAGTAGATGATTAGCACATCCAAAGCTCATCACAAACATTGTGTTTACCTTGGAGTTTACAGGTTCCTTTTATTGTTGTTACACACTGAGAAGAGATAACAGGGTCAGGTTCCACTCTTTTCATCTCTGTCGATGTTTCCGGCTAAACATAACTCTGAGAGTCACCTGAGTTATTAGATTTCTCTAAACCCGCATCGTCTTAACTTGATTTACAGGTTAGCCTCCTTTGACTGCCTTGCATTCTTAGTCATCTTTTGCCCAAAAAGCTCTGAAGGTTTTCAAGGAAATTAAAGCAGGCAACCAGTCTAACATTACCATAATGCTAAATAAGCTATCACAAGCAAGGATGTAAAACACAAATTAGGGTTTACTTTTCAGGTTTTGGCCTGTCCTTGTTGACCCTTCTTTGACAGCGCTCTTATTGCATTTCTGGGTTGTTGACAAACGTGTCGCGGCTTGTCCGTGCAAAAGCCTGAAGGGGTGTTGTTTGTATGCATTGCCCAGAAAGCCTCCTGTTTCGTAAATAAATGAATCAGCACAGAAGAAGAGTGCTATGTTGTGCTGGTGCTCACCACTTGACGTCAACATTGTGACTTTTTTTGTAGAAAGTCCCCACCCGCAGTTCCTCTTTTCAGATGAACGGGGCTTATATTAGCGTCAACCACAGAACTGATCTCCTGACCCAAGTTTGTGCAAGATGCGTGTCTTTGGATTTTATTTTTTCTTTTGATAAAGTTTGTGTAAAAAAAATGCATCATACTCTCATCAGATTTGTTTGGATCTTATGCTTGAAGTTGCTATTT
>NC_050516.1:2043434-2053132 GCF_002922805.2 Oryzias melastigma | reverse complement strand
TGTTCAGATCTCTTTGGTTGATGTTTTCTCCCACATGACTGGCATAAAGTCAAAAAATAAATAAAACCTTCATGGCACATGTTAGCTTAACTTGTGGTTAAGATTTGTGTTTGTCATAAATCATAATTTGTTGTATTACTCAAATACCATTTAATAAAGCATCAAGTTTTCTTATGATTGACTATTACTGAGTAGTCTTTTGTAATTTGCTCAAATGCTCTGTGTCCTCCAGCCCAGCCCATCTTGTACTGGTGTTCCAGAAACATGTCCTTCTGGAGCAGCATCTCCTTTAACCTGGCAGTCCTCATGAACCTCCTGGTGGCCTTCTTCTACCCACTGGAAGGTGTCCGTGGAGGTCAGTCCATCTGCACATGTCTTTCAGAGCATTTTTGAAGTTGTGAAAATGCATTTTTTTTCTAGTGTTTTTGTGGTTAACACAATAAATGTGCCTGTTACTGCACAGGAAATGCAAGTGAAGTGCATAAATATTAGTTTCTGAGGTCAGGGGAGTGGTAGGAGAAGTACAGTAATGTGTTTGGGTTTGTTTGTTTTTTTTCTTACCAATAGCATAAATACATTTGTGTTTGGTAAGCTGTTTATTTTGAGAACTGCAGGTACGTTGTCAAATCTAAAACCAGGAAAATGCCAAACGATCCAGAACCTTCAGAGATAATTCCAAAGAAAGACGTTAGTAGTCCCAGCAGTTCAGATCCATAAGAGATTACACAATGTTTTGAAATGTATAAAACATGTGAAACTGCACCTTTTTTCCACTGAATTCAACAATTGTTTAAACAAGAGAAATCTATCAGTGTCATGTTTTCTTCTGTATTTACCTGTTAACAGACGGTCATGGACACTTTCACCTGCACGCGCATCATCTGCACGTGAAAAATGTCACATCTTTGTTTGGTTTGCCTTTGAGAACAAACCACAGACAGAAAGAAATTCACATTTTGTTAGGATTTTTTTTTTTGTTCGTTTCCATCATGTTTAAGTTTGCAACTCGAGGTTGTATTGCACGTTTTTCCTTTTAGTGAATAAATATTTTAATTTAATTAAAAAAAAAAAAAAGAAAAGATCATCTCCAGAAACGTATTATTTACAGCTAATAGATTGACTGAAATGAGGATTGATCCTTGTCTGGTGGTCTTAGTGCACTGTGATTATTGGGCACTCCAAATGTGTCTTGAACAAAAATGTAGCTAAATGTTAAAGTCTGCAAGCACTAATTTTGTTCTTAAAGCGGCTTATGTTTTAATGAAAGTCACTGTGGTCAGAAATGTTCATGTGTGGAATTACTGAGTTAAATAATTACACATTTGAAAGACAAACAAATAAGATGAAGAATTCCTGACACGTGTATTACTCTGAAGCAAAGTGTTGGCATGTCTGATATGTTTTTGTGTTCATTCTGACATAACCAAACAGGCAAACAGATGGCAGCAGATGAAAAAGATAACAAGAGAGGATGTCCTGTGTTTTATTAGACTCTGCATGAGCTCATTCATCCATTATCTTTACCTTCTCCATCCAGGGTAACATTATGTAAGAAGCTCATCCTATCGATATGGAGAGAAAATTGTATTACCAGGATTTGTGCGTAACTTTGGGTTTAAACACGTCATTTATGGATGAATCTTTTCTTTTTTGGGGATGTGAAGAGAGTCTCACATCAGATTGAGTTACAAATCAATAATTATGCAAACACAAATTGGGGTGATAGTATTTTCTCTCCATACACCTGTCTTTAAATGAAGGCGGAGTACACCCTGGGTGGGTTTCATATCCAATAGAAATTGACTTTGAAAGAATTATGCCCCTAAATGCCATTGAAAAGCAGGAAATTCAGTAGCATTAAAGTCTCAATGATGCAAATCGTACTTTTGGTGTTTTTAACATGTTCTTTAGGCATTTTTCTAAAAATGGAAGACATACATAAGGAAAAATTAGCTAGAATTTGAATTTATGAGTATTTCTTGATTCAAATAAATATAAATCAGAGGCAGATGAAAAAAATGTCATTGAATGAGAGCATTTTTGAGATGTCCTAGAAAATGACAGTTCTTTTTTTATTTTGGTTTAAAACATAATAATAATAATAATGAACTAGGCATGGACACATCTGTCAGATATGTAGCTAGTAGATGTGTAGTAGACCTCTATTGGCAAATATCTGTAAGAACACTATTGGTTGACATCTAAATAGAGCCGTCTAATATGTCCTGTAGACATCTGCAGTAGATGTATATTAGGTATCTAACAGACATCCTGTGCCTGGTGGGAATCAAAAGACCAGTAGGAATGTTTAACAATAGTTCAGCAGATGTTACAGAGGGCGTTAAAAATACTTCCAGTTCTTTTCAAGGAAAATATTTGTATTTTCTTTATCATTTCTCCAAAGGGGTTAAATAGTTTCAACTCTGATAGTAGTTTTGATTTAGCAGATGTTTCTGAGTCATAGTGATGGAAGTTTATGCCGTCATGTCCAGTTATTTTACTTTAGAGAAACACATAAAGACTAAAATGCAGAGGACCACGCACATAGTGGTTCATTGTGATAGATTTTGTTTTTTTTAGAGAAAGACTTGAACATAGTTGAAGCTTTTTGATACTTAAATTGATTTCATAAAGAACCAGAATTACCAATCAGTCTTCCAGCTGGAGTAATATTTATCATGGTCAGAAATGAAATCAGTGCAGAGCATATATAAATAAAGACAAACTCATCTTAGAGCTGAAGGGTGATTTTAGTCTGGTTAAAAAATAACTGTAGGCAGAGATCTATGACAGGTTACCAGCAGCCTCTCAGTTTATATTAGGATGATTCAGTATAGGATCGATTTCAGTTTCAAGTGACATAACCAGTCATATGCCAACAACATGTCATGTTGTTCATCTTCTGAGGAGTTTTAAAGCAAGTTCTGCAGAATTCAATAATCTTTTTATCTATCGATCCCAGTGGTCTTTTAATTATGAAGATGATTTAATTATGAGGAGCTTACAGACCCTCACAACCCCAAGCTAACATTAGCAGTGCAACAGAAATAGAAAGCAATATTGAACCGATCCAGCCATACAGTTTTGAGCCAGATGTCAACTTGAATGAGGAAAACAAAGATGTACACGGGTATGCAAGTGAATGCATCAGAATGGAGCGAAGCAGGAAAAGCTTGTGGCCTCGCCCATTGTATTTTCTACATCACAAATACGCTCTTTTCAAATGGAATGTTTTTTTGGTTGCTCCTGTTTCACTATTTGCATAAAGAAATAAGAAAGGCAATTTTAATCTTAATTTTCTTCATATATCTTCCATCATCAGAATAATTCATTAAGAGCATATTTAAACACCAAAAACCCAATTTTTATCAAAGTTGGGCCAAATTGGAATTCTAGGGTAATTCAATCTGTAAAGTTCATTTCTGCAACTGAAGAATTCTCTTTTTTGCCAAACCACAGTTGTTAGTAACATATGATGCTATCAAGAAAGATCAAGGATTTTCTTAATTGTGATGCTAAATTACTCAGTTGCAGGAGACTTTGATCCACCTCTAACAGCTCACCCAAAAAGCTCACATTTTATGAGTCTTGACGTCTTTTTGATCCTTGAAACGGTTGGTCAAATGTCATGCAGTTTTAGATGTCCTTAGAGGAAGCCTCTCAGGTACGTTTTCAGAACAAAGTCTGCTCCCGTGCCTGTGGTTTAGGTGTAGCCTTCGAAGTTTCAGCATTGTGGCAGAGCTGTGAGAAGAAAAAACTAAGCATAAGTCTTTATTTTGATCATTTATTTTTTCCAATTTGATTTTGACCAGTTCAACAGCAAGAGGCTTCATGCCCTGACTCGTCATTAAAGTTTGAAGTCTGTGTCTCCCACTGTACGCGCTCTCTGCTTCTTCCTCGCCATAGGTATCGTTTCTGGTAATTAGATGTGTTTGTTTGCTTGTGTGCGCATGCAAGCTGTGTTGTGTGGTGGCTTCGTCAAGCCTGAATCTTTAACAGGAAATGTGGTACATTACAATGCTTCAGCAGTGACTATAGAGTGTGAAAGTGACACTCTGGGCGGCTGATAAGAGAACGTGCACATCAAAACATTTTTTAGCAGGAATTTTGCTTTATACTCCTAAGAAGTCGGTCACAACATAACATGCTTTAGTGAAGATTGTGTGAACTTTACAGTTTGGTTTCACTTATTAATTATTTTTTATCACATCAAAAGTAACATTTATTTTTCTTTTACTAGGTCTCCTTTACTTTTGACTTTTTTTAAAATATATATTACAGTTAAAAGTCTGTGATTTTTGCAAGGTTACAAAATATTAACCTCTTCTCACTCAGGCCTTTTGAAGGGCCTATACCATGCTTTCATTCTTTAGTTAACTATATTCATTTATTTGATCATATAATACCTTTGGCACAATGAAAAACAAGTTGTTTCCTACCCGGAAATAAGACGCCTTGAACTCTGAGGACCGTCTTACGCATCTTGTGGGTGCCGCCCATTTCATGAGGTCATTGTAGAGCCGGCCTCGGGATTGTGTCTGCGTTTCGCCCACAATCAAAAGCAACACCTGAACTTTTGCAAAGATGTATGTGCATACCATATATCTGCCTTTATGAGCCCTGGTCATGGCCACACTGGTTGTAGCCATGGGGCTAGCAGCTGAGCTAGCTTGGAGGTGAAGCTAGCGGCTGAGCTGCGAAGCTAGCGGCTGAGCTGCGAAGCTAGCGTCTGAGGGCCGCTAGCTGAGCAACAAAGTTAGTGGCTGAAAACCACGAGTTGAGTGGAGAAGCTAGCATCTGAGGACTGCTAACTGAGCGGCAAAGCTAGCGTCTGAGGACCACTAGCTGAGCTGCAAAACTAGTGTCTGAAGACTGCTAGTTGAGCAGTGAAGCTAACATCTGAAGACGACTAGCTGAGCGACGAAGTTAGCAGCTGATCACCACTAGCTTTACCAAAAATTTGTGTATTTATGTTAGCCTGGGGGGGCAGTTCTGACAGCGCAGACTCTTCATTCTCCCTTTGTGATATCAGCTCGTGAGAACCCACTTATTTTTGTGGGTTGGGAGGTCCTGGTGCTCAAATTGCAAGTTTTTAGAGGAATACTCAGGTCAAAAATACCACTATGGGGTTGTTTATGGTGAGAAAGGAACGTTACAATGCACTTCAAAAGCTCAAAAAGTTGATTATGCATGTTATAGGCCCTTTAATGTAGTGATTTGTGTTAAAAAAATGTAATTCAGTGTCTTAAGATTTGGCAGATTACTTCAAATGCATTATTTTCAGTCTTACAGATGGGAAATTCTTTCAAATCAAATCAATTTACCCCCCCCCCCACACACACACACACTCTTTTAGTCTTCTTTTTGTTTTGTATTTGTCCCTTTGCTCTCTGTGAGGCCGTGTTTGTGGGGATGTAACAAGCCACAGCATTTAAAGGACTCCGTTGTTCCAAAGCAAAGAGAAAACACACATTGTTCACATAAACTTTCAATTGTTTTGTCTGGGGTCAAACAGCGAGGTCGCCTTTTGTTTGAACTTCTACGCAGTGGTGTAGAAGAAAGAGGAAAAGTAAGTTAAGATAAAAGAGGTTTTGCTAGCTTTGCTTGAAAAAGCATATGCGGTTTCCAGCATCAGAGGCCTTTTAAGAGCGGAGGTCGATCCAGGTCATGCTTTTAACTGCAAGATAGGTGATGTTGCCTCGGTCTGCAGTTGCCTCCATGCAGATGCACACGCTTGGTCAGATGTTTAAGCAGACATTTTTACAACTTCTTGTTCAATTTTAGTTTTGTTTCAGTGCAAACATGCAATGACTGCGAGCTAAATTTGCAGGTTGAATCAGCAGCTGCAACACAATCAAGTCCCCTCAGTCATGCTGTGCCCGCGTCATAGAGGATTTCTTGTAGGTGGTTATGTTTAAGAGAAACATTTCCTTACAAATCGCTCCAGCTACAGATTTTCTGCAGGTTTACATGAAAGTTTGAGGAAGATAAGTCAAGTTTAAATCATTTTTTCGCTCCAAATTTTCCTGTGTTTTAACTGTTCTTAGATGAGATCAAAGAACAAAGCACCTATGCAGCTTGATGTGTTTATTTTTAAGGTTTGCGATTGTAGGTTTTTTAGAAACCTCAGTTCAATTTTTTTTCATCTGTAGATTTACAAACACTTACATAACAGAACTCAAAATCATACTCAATGCACTTTTCCCTCCTTCTCTTTGTCTCACTTTGTCAGAAAAACTGACTTTGACACAAAACTAAAAATCATGTTCCTACAAGAAAAAATGTTTGTGCTTTATCTTTGTTTTTTGCTCAAACTTGCTTTGTGTGTCTTTCCCTTATGACAAAGTGTAAAGCATCAGGGCAGAAAAAAAAAAACGTATCCATTGCTAAAACTGTAAATGTTTATGCATTTCTTGCACTTCCACAATTCATTATCAACAAGTTATCATTTTACGCTAAAATTCACAAAGTATATTCAAATGCCTTTAAATGAATACTTGACAATTATGGAGGAAAAACAGCATGTCCGCATGTTTGTGATAACAAAGTGGTGTAGATTTTCACTCCTTTAATTTCAGATTTAAAAAAACGTGATAAGCTTTTCTGAATAAAAAAAAATATAATCAAATCATTGACATTTTTAAAAATTGTACTTTTTAGAGGTGAGTTGATTTTTTTTCTAGACTGTATAATTCAGCCTAAATCAGCAAATCAGCCCCAGACCATCACAATTCCACCACCGTGTTTCAGTGTCATTCTATTTATTAATTTTATAAACTTCGATATTTGTGGAGGTTAGGTGTCTTGTTGGACTGGCTCTAGATGTGACAGGATGCACCTTCCAGAGGGGTTGTTTTCTGTCTCATCAGTCCACAAATTATTTGCCATAAGTTTTGGTAAATCCAGATATTTTTTTTTTTTTCAGATAAGTTTTTGATTTTTGCTTCGCAGTGTCCTCTTCCTTTAACTTTCCCATGTATCCATTTTTGTCTGAAAGTTTCTTTCTGACAATTGAATCAAGAACACTTAACTGAGTCAAGTAGTTCTAGTTGTTTATGATCTACCAGTTAAGCCCCTTTTTGTCTTTATGCTCCGGCATTCAGTCCTCTGAAGGTTCTTCACTCCTCCATTAAAAAAAAAAAAAAAAAAAAAACTAAACAGGCAAACTAAAACTTTTCTCTAATTTTATTTCTTCTTTGTTTTTTCTTATCTTAGATGACAAGATAATGACTTTAAAAAAAACCTTGAACTTCATTGACACCACTAGTTTGGCATTAATAAATTCGGTGTGTAGAGTCTAAATTGGACAATCCAATTTTAGTCATCAGCTAGCAAGACAAAGCTTTTTTGATAAGTCTTACCAGCTTTCTTAAATTCTGTCGTAGGTTCTTTTTATTTAAATATATTTTGCAACTTGTGTAGCAAAATAAATGCAAATTAAATAGTGCATTTTTTCTTTTTACCTTATTTTTTTCTTTGTTTATTCATTGTAAAACATTGTATTGTTAAAATGCAGGTTGTTCCTGTGTCCTCTTGCATTTTAAGTGCTAAAATATATCCAGTTGTTTCCAGGTTATGTAAAAATGGAAAAAAGTATTAATTAGCAGATACATCAGACACCATTTTGTCAGGTTTACCAGTACTTAGTAATGTATACTCAGAGGTCACAAATAAAACTATTGATCTTTTTATATGCACTAAACAACAAGGTGGATTGCATTTTTATCCTCTTATTAATAATATAGTTCATTCTAAGTGTCAAAAATCATTCAATGCTTCAATATTTTGTCACTGGGTGTGTCCCCATAAACCATGAGGGGAAATGACCTGCCTTTGTTTGAATGACAAAGAATGACATGATTGACAGCTGAGATTACACTTGCAGTGATGAAAACCCAGAGACATCATCTAACATGTTCACTGCCAAGTCTCAACACCCATACTGCTTTTTAACCAAGCATTATCTGGAACCATCCCTGGTTTATTTGGCTGGAGCCAGGTGTATTTTTAGCCAGCAGAAGGTTATGCAACGAGTACCTGTCATATAATCTGTATACAGTGAGACAGCAAGAAGGAGGTGTTTGAAGTGAAGAGATGCATGGAGGCAGACAATGCGAGAGGTCTTCAGTTTCCTCAGACATAACAGAAAACGTCAGATCATCTTAAAACGTCTTTATGTTCAAAGTTTTATATCTCTTGATAATTCTTTATAGGCCTGACGATGATGCCACAAATGTGGATGAAAGCTAACCTCTTTGTTTCCTTTTCTAAGATTCAAAAACATGTTTACAAATAAATAGTGAATGTGTTTACATTTGGCAATTCAATTGGGCAATTCCATTGAGTGTTGGACCATCATTGTTTGAGTGAACGTCCTACAGGCACTTAAAGTATCACCTGCACACCCGTCCTCCAGGATGTGTGCAGAGCCCAGTGCTTGAACTAATGACTAAAGGGCACCGTACGACAGCATCATCTGTACGTCACAAATGCGTGTTACTTACGTTATCCTTTCAATTACAATACTCATAGCACACGCATGACAGGTTCCACTTTCAAGACATCCCTCAAGGTGGCAAGGGAACTGCAAGACACAACAAGGCTACCCTTAAGATGAAACGGCTTTGTCTCTGACCCTCCACAGGCCCGAACAACTCAAAAACTACAGTACCCATATATGTCACCTCACCGTACGAGTGCTTGTAACTAAAACCTAAGCAGCAATCATGTTGGGGGAGATACTGAACCCAACGTTATTACATTGTGTTCTACAAAAGTCTGTAAATGTGCATCACTTCCATCACTGGTGTCAAAAATGAAGGCTGTTGGAGAAAATGTCTATAGAAGTTGTCACACCTTTCTCTGCATCCTCAGGCACTCTGGAGCCTCATCTGTCAGCCTTACTGTGGATCGCCATGCTGGTGTCCCTCGCTATCGTCATAGTGTTGCCTCAGCCTCATGGAATCAGGGCACTTATTGCTTCCACCATTCTGCGCCTCATCTTCTCCGTAGGCTTAGAGCCCACCTTGCTGCTCCTGGGGGGTTTTAATGTAAGCGTGCAACAGGAAAGTGTTAATGATACCGCGCAGCAGATATTAACTGTTGTCTCATGTTCTTCCTTAGTTGTGTAATAAGGTGATCTTCCTGATGAGCTTTGTTGGAAACCGAGGAACCTTCACACGTGGATACATAGCCATGATCATGGATGTGGAGTTCCTGTATCACCTGCTCTACCTGATCATCTGCGGCCTGGGAGTTTTCGTCCATGTCTTCTTTTACAGCCTTCTAGTATGTGAGCACGCTCACACGCAATCAAAAGCGATAATGAATTTTCAGCATTAACTTTATCACTAAATTCTTTATTTTCCAAACTCAATGTCTTTGTGCTTTCCCTTCAGCTCTTCGATCTGGTTTACCGAGAAGAGACCTTACTCAACGTCATAAAGAGTGTCACGCGTAACGGCCGGTCCATTGTCCTGACTGCTGTTCTAGCTCTAATCTTGGTGTACCTCTTCTCCATCGTGGGCTACATCTTCTTCAAAGATGACTTCATTTTAGCTGTCGACAGGATACCCAACAAAACTCTTGGTACATGAAGAACCACGTTTCTTTACAGTCTTTTTTTTCACCCTCTTTAAACTAAGCTAAACATAAAAGTGTTGCTAAGATAGTTTCACACAGGGTTATATGGACTTAGG
>NC_050516.1:2042278-2043385 GCF_002922805.2 Oryzias melastigma | reverse complement strand
ATATTGATAGTCTTATTCAAAAAGACAAGTCTATTGTCACAACTGCCTTTACGGGAGAATAGTAGAAAATTGAGCAAAACTGTGCAAGATTTTAGCTTATTTAAAACCCTGGCTGTTCAAGTAATGTACATATTCACCATAGTTTAGCCGTGGACCCTGAGATCATCAGTAAATTGAAACCAATTGTTTTCATTACATGATTGAAACATTTAAATAAAAAATAAAACAGGTTAACTCAATCTTCACTCAGCCTTCTGAACAGTATTTATTACCATTTGTCCTTAATGTAACAATTTAAAGTCCACCCGTCAACATTAAAGCCACAATTTGAAAGACATGCTGTATGTATTTCAAAGTTTTCTACTTAAATATTTTCAAATTTTACTTTTGCGTTTTATGATTTCATGCAGGAAAGGTACATTTTTACTTGATTATTATCTTTTATCTGCTGTAGAAAAATATTTGTATCAACATTCAAAATAAAAGAGCAAACAAACATGGTAACAAAAGAATTCCAGTTTAACATTTTGAAGTTTTTAAAAACTGAATTGAATTAGTGATTGCCAATTCTATCCAGATGTGTTTCTATGAGCAGCCTCATCTAAAGTGAATTTTTCTGGAAAGCTATTATTTACATGAAAATGATTTCAGAAAACTTATCTTAAGTTGTTGCATAAAAACAAGCAAGAGAAATTGAATTGGTTTATGGGTAGCTTGTTGGATCCACTTTAAACCGGATTTATAACATTGTTTCTTACAAAAGGCCCATTGCTAAAACGCCAGTTTTATTTACATAGACTGAGCACGTATGAGGCAAGACTGGGGAGAAATATCTCCCCTCTAACAGGAAAAAGATGATTCATTCCTGCATGTTGATTCACTGATGTTAACAGGATCCTGCTGCTGCATTTTCTTTTAAAAGTATGATCAGTTATCACAAAAACACTGATGACAAAGGCATTGAACTCATTAAGTCTTATTATTTTGTATAACCTTTAACCGTTGCTCATAAACAAATCCCAAACGCAGAAACTTAGAAAAGATGAGTCAAAATATAAATTTTTAGTTGAAGGAGGTCAAACTGGTGATCAGTAAAACTATAGTAAC
>NC_050516.1:2029400-2042056 GCF_002922805.2 Oryzias melastigma | reverse complement strand
ACAAATAAAGCAAACAAAACTAGAATATAGTTGAAAACAATGAAAACACCATACTAAAGTAAGAAATGGTAATTATTCCGAAAATAAACCATCTACTGTCTTGCTGTTGTGGTAAACTGTAGAGTAAGGTATAGCAACATTTGAGTTATGGTATTAATACAAAGTTTTTGTTCAATATTTATTTGATTGGTCAGAAAAGTTTTTTTTATTTGGTACATTTAATTTGGGACTCTGGACTTAGTGTTTTAATTTTTTTTTTTTTTTTTTCAAGATTTAAAAAAAAAAATTACCCCTCGATGGTGTCAAAATAAAGGTTGGCAGTCTTTTATGATAAAAAGAAACTTCATAAAGCCACCTTTTTAGGTTTATTTTGATCTTTTACTGTGCCACAATGACACAAATTTAAATAAAATACCTTAAAATTAGGCTTTTAACAGCAGTTAGTCGTTAGGTCAAAAATCGTTGTGATCCAAAATTAATCACATGACGGCACTAGTAAAAATTACCCAGCAAAAGTGATGATGCAACAATTAATAGCAAAGGTGTTCTAGGGTTAAGGGGAACATTTTCAACTAATCTTCAAAGGCAGTTGAAATTTGAAAGTCAGGTTAGTTCAAAAATGAGTTACCTGGTGACTTGTTGAACAGGAAAATAATCTAGTTCTCTGAAATATAAAGTGACCTCAATTTACAAATATAAATTCAGTGTAATTCTTTCACCTTCTGCCATTTTTTAACCCAAGACAACCCAGACCCATGTTTCCTTAAAAGCAATAATATGTGGAAAATACCACAAACCAAATGGACCACAAAACACATTTCTGATGTTTCTCTGTTACACTGATGGCCATTGGTGACCATGAGTTCTAATGGGTTAATATTCATGACAACTGTTTTGTTCATATTTTTTTGTTTTTTTGCTCAATTTTGTTAAGGCCCTACTCAGATCATCTTTTGATCTATTGCAAAAGCATTCTTTTAAAATGCTTTTTTTTTTGCCAGAAATGCAATTTTGAGCCCAATTTCCTAATATGTCCATCATCACAAACATGCCACAAGAACATGTTAAAACACCATCCTCATCAGACAGGGTCTTTAAGTCATTCTGAGATTTCCCCCTCGTTGGGCAAATGTTCCAACTTCCTGTGTTTTCAACATTGTTTGCTTAACCCCATTTTAAAAAGTAGATTCTATTCAGATTCAGCAGAAATAGAGGAAGTCTGTCATCATCTTTACAGCGTCGTATACAGATTGAGTTCAAAAATCACTCAAGTGGTTACGCTCTTCTGACTTCCTGAGTGAACCACATTTAAGAATAAAAATGGAGTTAGGTCAGTTCATCAAGTGACCACTATGGGCTTATTATGCAAGCAAGTCAATGTAACAATCCAAACTTTCAAGAGAAATAATGTGTAGTATGCAACCACCATACTCTGGTTGATATTTAATGATCTGAACTATTTTCCTTATTTTTAAAATTTAAGTAATTGAAGCAACAGGTTGTTTAAATTTACAGGTGAAAATCCTCAGCTTTAGAACCCTTCTTTAAAAATGGTTTAACTGAAAAAATGTATGCCTTTCAAACGTGAAATGAGGACCTATTGTTTCTGTCCAAACAGAACATGGGGCCAGCATGGTGGGGGAGTTTTTCTCCAGTGCAGGATGTCGGAAGGAAAATGGAGAAAACTGCTCCACAGAGGCAGTCATGGATGGTAGGTTGAAACCACAGGTAAAGGTTTGCTCAAAAGGCTTCTCATTGGGGTCAAATAGCCTTTTTTTCAGTAAAAAATGTTCGTGTTCGTGCATGTAGGAGATTCCGGAGTGTTGGTGGGTGACTGTGCACGTCTGTGTATGTTTGCTTTGTCTGCCTCTGTGTGAAGGACTGTGTGGCTCTGGGTGGCTCAGCCAGTGGCAATCTGCTGCGATGAGCAGTCAGACTGTCTGCGATCATGGGACTGAGGAGGGCTGGGTCAGCTCGGGGTTCTCAGGGAGAGAGGTCAAACACCTTTTGGTCTTCAGACCTGAAGAAGGGACTCGAGGTGGAAAAGTCATGAGGTTGAATCCCATCAGGTCTCCAGGTTCATTCAGAGGCTCAGTTTGAACTAAACACCCTAAAATTGAGCAGTCAACCATGTCCAATCCTTAAAGTGGCTCATTTCTGACCTTATCAAGATGTCCTAATTACTCTTTTTCTCTTGAGAGTTTAAGGAAATTAAGACATTTCAATGGAGCTTGTTGAACAAAATAATTGAATTGTCTCTACTTTGTAATAAACGTCAATTATTTTATATTTATAAATGTAGATTCTCCCTCAGATAAGTCTCTAAAAAGCCTTTGTTTTTGCTTTACAGCTTCCATCACAATCCAGCCGTCAGTGGTAATTGAGGACAAAGAGCGAACGTGCGATTCTCTGCTCATGTGTATCGTCACCGTCCTGAGCCATGGCCTCAGGAGTGGAGGAGGTGTTGGGGACGTGCTGAGAAAGCCATCCAAAGAGGTAATGAGGAACAGACGCACGTCGTCACCTAAAAAGGCACAAAAAAATTAACTTCAGGCATTAAAGTGTTTTCCCCATTTTTACCCTGCGAGCTGCTTTTTTGTGCTCCGACACTGAAAACAAAGCACACAGCATGTGCCTCAGCACTGTCCTGGCAGCTGATTTGTCAAAAGCAGTAAAAAGCTGCAATCTGTCAACAGAAGCTCAGGATGATTGAGAGACGCGCTCAGCTGAAAGCATTCCACAAACTACTGATAGTTGCTGTGCAGAGTGGGAAAAAGCATCCAAGCTATGAGTGTTTTAACAGCCATTTGAGGCAAACATTAACCAAATTACTAATAAAACTGAAATATATGTGTTTGAAACCACTTGAATACAAAAAAAAATGATGCAAAAAATGTGTTGTTGGTAAAGTAGTCACATTTAAATGACTTTTATTAGATAATTATGAAGAGTAGATGACCTATGTAAATTCAGTTCCCAAAAAAACAATAAAATGTGTTTGAAAATGCCTGGTTTAACTGGAATGAATAGCTTGAACAGCTTCATCCTGTTGTGCGTTTTATTTATTTATTTTTTTGCATGAATCATTTATTTTTTATTTATTTTTCATTCAAACTTTATTTATCCAGACAAGACACTCCAATGTTTTTGGTGTTTTAACATGATGTTGTGGCATTTTTTGTAAGATAGAGGACATATTTTAAGATGTTTTACATTTCAGAGTATTTCTTTGTTCAAATTGTTGTGAACCATGAGCAGGAGTAAAAAAAGCTGTTAGAAAAGCTTATAGATGTGACGTAGGAGTTACTACGGCAAGCCACAAGCTCCCTCTTTCACTCAATTTTAATTTATCAGCTTACAGACAACTAGATCCATTTTTGTTTTCCTGGTCTGAGCTGGTATCTGCCTAAAAACAGTACAGGTGATTGCTCCAATATTGCCTGCCATTTTTATAGCACTGCTAATGTTAGCTTGGGGTTGTGAGGGGCTGTAAGCTAGCAGGAGGGCTTGTAAGCAAATGGATTTCAGGAAGTATGGGTGGGCATACTCTGCACCAGTAGTCCCGCCCACAATTCAGAGGCAAAACAAACTACTGCAGATCTGTTGAAACTGTCCTAGAAACCAACAGTTTTTTTTTTTGGACTAGAAACAGCATAAACATAAATAAAAGGCTACTGGGAACACAGATCCAAAGATGATCAGAGTCTTTCTTTGAAAACAAAATTCTTATTTTTAACTCGGCCTGGTTAATGGTAATGAAACCACATCAAATACCGGATTTACGTCTAAACCCTCTGAAGTATTCAGAGATAAATTTACTACTGTGTTTCAAATCATAATAACAAGTCATAAAGAAAAGCTTTAAATCGGAAAACACCATCCCACACCATCACACTACCACCTCCATGTTTGACCTTTTGCTCTGATGTTTTTTCTCCAAAATCTTGTCCCGAACTTTAGTTGACGTAATAGAACACACACTATTCCAAAATCTTATTACTCAACTGAATGTTTCTCCTAAAGTTTTGAGGATTATCCTGATATTTTTTTTCAAATTTGAAACAACTTTATTTAAATCACAGTAAATCCTACTTTTTTTAATTGAATCATCAACCAGGGCATTTGTATTATTATATTTTTTTTATTCCAGGCATTTTTTGGACATATTTTTCAAATACAAATACATTTAAAACTTAACAATTGATTTATTTTTTACTTTGTTTATTTTGTTTAATTCTGATGAAGCTTGATAATGTTTAAGTGTGGAAAACATCCCATGTTTGTATGTCTTGAGTTACTTTCCACTGTTGGACTCATCTCTGAATATTACTAACCCACGACCTTGTCCAAAATAACACAAAGACCCACATTTATGCTTTCTTTCAGTCGTGTCACCAGGGGGCCCCACAGATCCCACCTACACTTTTGCATCATATTTGTAATGCAGCTGCACAAACAAAATGAATTAGTAATAGGTCAGTTGCACCATCAAAGTAGAAATGGTTTATCTTTCTGTGAAACATTTAAGCTTTTTTTTTTTTACATTTGTTAAGCAATAAATGACTAAAACTGTGCATCAATTGAACAACTATGAAATCAGTCAAAACACAGCAGCACAGCTGCACATTATTGTGCACTTCTGTGAGGACATGCAAACAGATTTGAAAGTTAATTTTGTGGGAAGTAGCTGCAGTTATGGTCAATTCTTAAAACATACATACAAACACATCTTTACTGGAAATACTGGCGCACTGCAAAAGGGGAATTCTCTTGCGTTCAGTAAAAAAAGTGATCATGCTGCTTTTCTTGACTTTGGCAGGAGCCCCTGTTTGCAGCCAGAGTTATCTACGACCTGCTCTTCTTCTTCATGGTCATCATCATCGTCCTCAACCTGATCTTTGGGGTCATCATCGATACGTTCGCTGACCTGAGGAGTGAGAAGCAGAAGAAAGAGGAAATCCTCAAGACAACCTGTTTTATTTGCGGTGAGGAGATGCATTTTCTTGTGTAATGTTGTCCTGGCTGTTTGTTTTCTTTTTTTTTGTATGAGCATTTTTTTTTTTTTTTTCCCATAACCTTTGTCACATAGTAGTTTTTTGCTTCTCCGGTCTAACAGTCCAACAAAAATAGCTCTCATTTCCATTAAACCTGCAATCTGAGCCTGATGAGATGCACGCGCTAAAGCCTGCAGGTGATGCCGAATTTTGGAAAAGATGATCGAGTGGTCTGCTCCAGCACCACAGCTCTCATACAAGCTGCTGCTCTACAGCTTCACGTCAAGGCTGTTAGCAAAACGAGGGCTGTTTTTCTGGGTAAAAACCCCACGCCTCCTCTTCCCAGAATGAATAGTTAGTCACGGTAGGTGCTGCTGTGGAGGAGGAGTGTTTCTTCCTGTTGCCATATGGTGCTTGACCACGCTAGACTGTACACAGACGCTGGCCTCGGCACTCACTCTGCTGCATTTCTTCTGAACAGTTTTGTGTGTTTTGCTCAAACTTTGTGTGTTGCAACGTGCCATACACCCTTTATTGTTACAAACATTTTTGGTTGAAAATTTGAACTTGAAGGATATTAGTAAGACATACTTCTGACGTTTTTATCTGCTCATTCCCGCATGACCCCATTTCCTCTTTTTTTTTTCACACTCATTTAGATGACTAGAACGTTTATTTCATCACACAGCTTTCTGCACTCTTTGCGAGAAGTGAGAGTAATGTTGGCTCGGTCTGCATGTGTGTGTTTTCCCACTTTTAGGTTTGGAAAGAGACAAGTTTGACAACAAGACGGTTACATTTGAGGAGCACATCAAAGTTGAGCACAACATGTGGCACTACTTGTTCTTCATCGTCCTGGTGAAGGTCAAGGACTCCACAGAGTACACCGGTCCAGAGAGTTACGTGGCAGAAATGATCCGGGTGAGGACGTGCAAATGCATTTTAGAACACACACAGGTCACCCTATAGAGGTTTTAGCCATTATTTTTAAATCACCATCTACCAGCCGAAAGAAAAGAAAAGAAACACAATTTAAATCAGGAAAATTATGAGATTAGAAATTAAAATATTTCAAAATCCACTGAATTGGTTAAATTTAAACTATATACATAATATACAAATGGATATTTTTTATATGCATTGAAGCTGTAAGGTATTTTGGATATGATGCAGGAATCACTGATTAAGAAGCTCAAAAGTAGGATTTTTATAGAAAAAAAAATGAATAATGTTTTTAATCACTGAAATATTTTACAAAGTATTTACCTTTTATGTGTTGCATTAATTGATTGAATATCTGATTAAAGTTGGACTATAGGTGTGCATAAATGTTGTGGCAAAGTAGAAAAGATCTCATGCAATCATCATTTGCTTTTTCTGCTCTTCCTTTTTTTGGTAAAATGTAAAATTTTTCTTTTTTATTTTTTAAATCCTTTTATTAAAGGGCCACATGCACAATACCAGATAATATGCATGTAGCACATATTTCCAAACTACACACATTGCAAAAACTAGTTAAAATGAAGAAATTGCAAAGTTTGGAGCAAAAAGAATTAAAACATTTTTTATGCTTCTCCTTCACTTAATCCTAACAGAAAACATTTCATATATGTTTAGCTTATTCCTACTTTAGTTGTCATCAATCCAACTTTATAGTACATATGTTTTACCTTTATAACAGTTTTTTAAGTTTATGTTTTCAGCATTTTCATTGAAAAATATTAGTAGAGTCCATTAAAATCTTTGAGTGTTCAAACTCTTTTAAACCAATACCAAAAAGAAAAAAAAAAACACGCATTTGCTTCAGAGTGATCTGTGCAAATTTGTATTCAAAGTTCCATTTTCAGGAATAAAGAGAAAGTATTTTTGCAAAGCCTCTGGCGGGGCTTTCTATTATCCATTATTAACTATATGGATATATCATTTTATAATTAAAAAAAAAAATGTAATTATTCATTCTTTAATTTCTACATATTACATACATTTACCTGCTTTATATGAAAAACGTATATTGGGAAAAAACATAATATCTAAGTTACAAGTTATTTTCATTAACATACTAGGACAGTTTTTAACTTTTTTTTAAGAGTATGACTTAAAAAATGTATTTTATTTAATGATCACAACATTAAATAATGCAGCTGTATCTCATTTACAAGTTGCTTTTACCCGATTAAATTCATGGTGCTTTTCTTTTGGTTAAACATGTCGGATTGCCATAACAAAATATTTTTCAGTATAAAAAAATCAAATAGAATGGAAACTCAGTGTACTGTACTGCCAACTAGCAGTCAGGGGTTTAGGTGGAAAATAAAAGTAATACACTGAATAAATAATTCATTAGATATTGTCTTGTCAACATTCTAAATTGATACAAGTATCACCAAACGAAACATTACGATATATTTTTCCTATTCCCCGAACATCGATATACTGACACTCCTGGGGATAATTCCTTTTGTTGCTATGACCATAAAACTTTTTCTTTTTACATTGCTGAAATAACAAAAGTCTTTAGTCTGTTTAGACTTAGCATCCTCCTAAACGCTTCATTTTTTTAATGTTCTTGTTGGTTGTTTGTACATTTTGTGTTTTTCTGAGAATTCTTTGGGTGAAATGCAACAGACTAATGCTCAAGCTCGCATGAGTTTAGTCAGAAATACCTTCACATTCCTCTGCCTCTTTTAGTCCAGACTCTGTTATGTAATCCTCACCTAGGTATGTAATCCTAAAGTATTATCCTATCAGTCAGCTTTGTGAATGGAGCGCGCTTACTCAGAGTCTGCGTTTGGCTTAAGTGGTGTTAATCCCCTGAAGCAGCTGTGGCCGGCTCAGAACGCGTTTCCTTCTGCACATCATGGACCCCGAGATGTGGATGCAGCAGCGCTTACTGAGTTTTCTCTCTCCGTTTGAGGTCACAGTTAAGCAAGCAACCTAATGTCGTCAGTTAAGATTTTTGGTAAAAAGTGAAAAAAAGTGGATTGTTTTGATTGCCGAGCAGACCCGTGACATGTAAACCATGAGAGAGCACTTCACCGCTCCAGGAAAGCCCCACTTTGCGAAGCTGTTGCTTTTCTGACGCACTTGTGCTGCTGCTGGTTTCTGAAGGTTTCCTATTATATTTAACCCAGTTTTCTGTCTTTGTTCTCGATCGGCTGTGGTCAGTCTTGTGAGGGATCACCTGATTTTGGATTAACCCCCATCGTCTCTCTCCCATTAACCTTGGACCCCTGGGAGCCTAACTGAGTTGGTCATGGGTGCTCTCTGATCAGGCTTAGCAGAGACGCTGCACATTGTGCGGACCCTGATGACCTGTCAGGTGATCGGCTTGTCTTCTGGTATTGACCCCCAGCTTCACATGCAGCTTCTTCATGCAGGGATTTCTCATCTTTAAGTCCAAAAAGATCAAAATGCTCAGAGAGCTTCTTCTCTCACAAAGAGCATTAACAGATCAGCAGAAGGGTTACATTCTTAAAAGGATATTTCTCCTTTCTTTTAAGTTGAGCTGTCTATAATAGGTTTCCATATGTGGTTTTAGAAAACTGTCAGAACTCTGTTGTTGTTGTTAAAAAAAAATAAAAAATTATAGAAGTTGGACAAAACTTTTAACATTGAATACAAATTTAATCAAGTCTGTGGAGTTTTAAATACCCTTTTTGTTGACCAGGTTTTTGCGTTGAGCTTTCACAAAACACGTTCTGGATCCAAAGTGATGTATGTCTCTTTATTTTTACAGTTTTTATCATGAATACTGAGAAAGAATCAGTTTATGGAATCTTTTGAGTTGTTTTAATAGCATTCCTAGTAGTGCTGGGCGATATGGAAATAAATGTATATCACGATATAAAATATTTTGTATCACGATAACAAAATATATCACGATATACGACAATAAAGTATGTTTTCAGCTATTCTCTGAAAAAATATCAAAGCTTACTTTTCTGACTATTTTAAGC
The DNA here is from genome assembly GCF_002922805.2 of Oryzias melastigma. Classification (NCBI taxonomy): domain Eukaryota; kingdom Metazoa; phylum Chordata; class Actinopteri; order Beloniformes; family Adrianichthyidae; genus Oryzias; species Oryzias melastigma. The sequence continues at coordinate 2,033,106 of NC_050516.1, read as the reverse complement.
AACATAACTGAATAGTCACGATTGAGAAACAAACATTTTAGTGCAGCAAAATAAATCAAATCAGAACAGATGGGGCTGATTTACAGCAGCATTCACATTAGTTTAAAAAATCAAAGGTATTTAGACTCAATTTGTATACTTTTTAAGAAAAAACATGTTTAAAGTGCACAACAGTTTAATGTTTCTGAGCAGAAAAACACATTTGTGCACAACATTCTGCTGAACTGTTGAAGAGTTATAACCAAAACAATATGAAGACTGGATCCGTTTTTAGGCAAACATAGTTTCTGCAGAGCGGCAAGAGTTTATTAAAAATCTGCCTCTGAGTTATGGGCGGGACTGTTGACGACTCAGCCCCCTCTTTCCCCACCTGTTGCTGAGAGCTCTCTGTTTTCATGCTTTCCACTAGCTTACAGCCCCTCACAACACCAACCTAAAATTACTGGTGCAACAAAATGGCAAACAATATTGGAGCTATCCAGCTTTACAGGTCTGAGCTGGACGCCAGCTTGGATGAGGAAGCAAAGACACACATGGATCTATTTGTCTACAAGTGGATGTATCAGAATGGAGCAGAGCGGGGAATTTGTGCTTCACCCAGTGTATTTTCTACCAAACAAATACAATCTTTTCACAATCAAACTCATTTTTTATCACATTGTTTTGAGTAAAGAAATACTTAGAAAGGTTCAATCCTATCATCCAGCACTTCAATTTGACAGGTAGAATTTCAGCTTAAAGGTTCCAAAAAGCATTTCTACCCATATAAGGAGATATAAATCCACAACAACACCACCAATGTGTAAACATACTGAGACAGCAGCACCCACGTGCTTCAGCGCTTTTTTTTATAGGTCATAAGTTCAAGCCAGTTAACCAAACATCTCTCTTGAAAAACAAGAGTGCAAAGCTCTTCTCGGCTAAAAACTGGAGTCTGGTTGTGACATGTCTGTTTGATCCTCAGTAGATGTTCTTCCTTTCCATCCTGACTTCTGATAGACTGACAGAGCTGTCATTCAGATTTGGCAGGAAAACAGCTAACACAATTTGGCAGGATGTTTAAAGAAGAGGCAAAGCTTTTGAGGCTTTACTCTGAAAAACTGTCCAAATCAGCTGTGTTTTTGATTCAAACACATTTAAATTTAAAGATTTACTCCAATCTGGTGTCAGAAAATGTCTGAATTTACTCTTAGTTATTAATTTCTATAAACATGACAGAGATTTTGAAATAATTCCTTAGGAAAAAATCTACATTTTTCTGCTTTTGCATTTTTTACCACAAATAACTTTACTAATTAAAACTAATTCTCCATGAATAAAGGGACATTTTTTTAGGGGAGCATAAAAGAATGGACATTTAGAAAGAAAGAACGAAATCTATCTTTCTTGTAACATGTTTGCAGTGATTTTTCATTATATCTGTGTATTTGTGAAGATATGTTAAAGTTAAAATGTTGTTCATAATTTTTTAAGTAAACTCTTTAATATAACTCTTTTTATAACGTTCTGTTAGCAGAATGACTTAAAAAATACTTAAATATTTAATAAAATAAACACAAAATACTTAAACAAAATACATATAGAAGTAGTTTTGTGCATCCACAAATTCTTACTTCTATTTCTTTTTTTGATATCTAAACTGAAAGTGAAACAAATTTTCTGTTTTCTAAATAACAATTGTTTTTAATTTACAACTGCTGCTTTTTAATGTGTTTTTTTCTTTTACTTCACCAATTAGACCATTAGTCAGATTAGTCTATTTGACAAAGTGGAGGTCATTGGATCTTAGGGCTTCCCCTGGGAAGAAAAAATAGGAACATTTCAGTTTTATCTTTTAAAAAAAGAGGTTTTTTTTTTAACAATAAAACCTGCATTTATTTTACACGATGTGGTTGTTATTGCCCAGAGCACTGGCTAACTAATTGTAAAGCAAGTTGCAAACTTTAAACTGCATTTATGCAACATCTATAATTTATGTAAATAGGCTGCACGGATTGAGTAAGATAATAAAACGCTTCAAATAAAACAGCACAAATGTTTTTTTTCCAAACTGATTCAAGACTAATTGTTTTTATGTAAAAGAAAATTAGGCAAAAATTGTGTTTAGTACAACATATCCCTAAAGCAAATGGAGAGTAAACAGTTCCATGATACTCGTTGATGTAAACATGATGGTGCTGCAAATTGTTCTATACATTTTTTAAATCTATGTGATTTTCATGTGACAGCTCTAAGATTTGAGTTTCAAATCAGAAATTGAAAATAATACTTTTTCAGATTGTTTCTAGTATTTTTAGGATTTCAGTTTTTTTTTAATTCAAATTTTTAGGTGGTGATTTATTTCTGGAAATTAGAACAATCTCTTGGAATTACATTTTTTTTTCTTTACTTTTGTAAATATACTTTACCAGAAATTTAATATGGGAGCTTTTTTTTCTAAATCTCTCTGTTTGTTTCGGTTTATTTGATGCTACTGTAACATGGAAGAAGCGACTGGACATAAGGGGGTGTACAAGTCAGACTACTCTGACAATGACTGGGATTGACGTCAGCAGTAAAGGGCTCTGGGTGAAATGTCACATCAAATGTGTAAAAAGATGATGCATTGTTCACACTCATTGCCCTAATTACTGCTTACTGCGTCTGACACTTGGAGACGGCGGTCCCCGCTGCAACTTTCAAATGTCTTTGCTTACGAGTTCTCCGTGTAGATGTTTCCCCGACAGGAGGGGAAAAATGAAATTCGTACAAATATTGGCGTCTGTTGAAATGTGTGATTTTCTTTCTTTTTTTTCCTTGTTCTGTTTGCATATCTGAAGAAGTGAGTGGGCTGTCACCATATCAGGTGGCTTGTGGCATGACTTTGACGTTTTCTGTTGCTGTTTTAACCACACAGCATCCTGTTTCTCTGTCACTGCCCGTGCGGTTTCAATCATGAAAAATGTACTTCCGTCACTTCCATTGAACCAGCGTGTCGTAGAGTCTTAATTTGGGTTTGCGTTCATCAATTTACTGGAAGTGCTTTCATGGAAACAGGGCTAGGCTACTGATGTTGTCAAATAAGCAGCCATGTCTTTAGAGTATTAACAGCCATGCTGGGAAAATGTCATTGAGGGTTATTTTGTCTAAACTTTTGGATTAAAATCAGCGACCAAAAACGATTTTATAAAATTTTGATCTCTTCTTGCATTATTGTTCCTGTTGTTGCTTTTTTCTTATTACTATTTTATTTTGAAAGGTTGAAATGTATATCCATTTTTTAAATAAGTGTAGCAAGTTTAAAAATTAAGTTTCCCCACTAAACTTGCATGCAGAAAAGCAATTTCATACATAGTTTTAAGCTAAGATTAGCTTGGCTAGACCAGTTTTACCACTGTCCTTTACACAGCATTCAAATTCAGTGGCAGACTGTTGTCATTGGGTTCATCCATCAGCTGTCTCAGAAATCAAACACTGATAAGACTTCAACTGCTCCTTTAATAGATAGGAATGTTGGATCTAGTATGGGTGTGATGATTCATTTTAACAACGTTTGGATTCATATGATAACTTCTGGTTGACAATACGATTTGTAGTCGATATCTGTTCATTTTTAACGAGGGGGGTTACATTCACAGACCGGTGTCCATTGTCATTGTTCTGCTCAATCCCCCCATCACAGTCACAATGATTAGATGGCCAGATGATTTTGTTGATGCGACATTAG
>NC_050516.1:2015348-2029348 GCF_002922805.2 Oryzias melastigma | reverse complement strand
AGCTGGCAAGCTAATTTATTCCTTTGAGATAAAGGGTTTTGTTTTACTGGGCTGCGACAGCTGGCAACTAGTTAAAAGAGAAAAAAATATATACATTTATCTCACATTTCTCACACAATCTGACTTATGAAAATTAAATTGCACACATATTATTTTAAACCTGTAGTCATGTAAATGAAATAGCAAAATTGTGACTAATTGTATACAAACATTTTGAGTTATTTGGTGAGAGAAAGAAAATGCCAAACCACAAATTCTTAATAATTATTAGCATGAAGAGAAATTGAAACATGTTTTTTGACAAAAGATTTTTGTAAAATGTGTCGAGCTCTGATGTTCAATTTATTTATATTTTTTTTTCTGAAGGTTTCTGTTGTAAGCAAAAGACTTGAACAAGTCTAATTATTACAAACTTATCATTCTTTTTTTTTTTTAATGCATTTTTTTCACCAACTGTCATTTTTAATGAACAAATAAGGGAAATGACAAATATTAAGTGAAAGTGACATCATTTTATGTTTTTAGGTACATTTTTGGTATATTTTTTCCAGTTGATTTCCGATTCAAATTTTAAATGCCACATACAAAAGCATACACAGTTTTCCGTGCAGGTAAAAGGGTTTGTGTGGTTTTCAACATTGCAACTTGCAGGCACAAAGCCACTGTCCTAAAAAATCTCATTTCAGCTCAACACTGAGGAAACAGATGTCGTGGCTTCATACACATGTACTTTCAGACCTAAGGAAACCCCTAATCCTTCCATTTTTGAACCCACGTCTCATTTTTTATGGATTGACAACGATTTATTTTCTAACTACCAAGTTAAAAACTTCTTTCAATATTTTTCCCCAAAATTCAGACTTTGACAAACAAAATTATTTAATTAGAGATAAATGTGAACAACAGATTAGATTCATGTCAGAAGTTATATTCTTTAAACCAAATAGATTGGTATACTCTTCCTTGGTGGTTATCAAAGAAAGTTTGTTCCACAATCATTGGTTTTGAATTATGGAGGAAAATTTATTATTTGTGCTCTGTATGAATATAGGACCAGATCAATGGTAAACAGCGATGGGAAATAAGAACACAACAACTCATCGTACAAACCAACAACCCACTCCATCAGCCTCTGTCTGTAGACTGGCAATGCCCACACCCTGACCAACATGACCCAGACTGATGAGTCACCCACTGTTTGCATCTCTGTAGCCAAACCTGCCACTCACCTTCTCCTTTTCCATTCTATCATCTAAACATTGTTTTCTCAGCAATGTGTTTTTCTTAAATTTCTATTATTCACAACAAAGGAAAAAATAACACCAGTTTTTTTTCTGTTATTATACACAAAAGTGTCTCAACCCCACAATGATCGCTGTACTAACTTGTAGGTAATAATAGATAATAAAATTACTAAAAGGCTCACTCTGATGAAAATCATATTTTTTGTGTTTTTAAAATGTTCTTGTAGCATTTTTTTTTTATAATGGGGGACATCTATTAGGGATTAAAACTTTTTGAGTATTTTTTTTCATATTGTGTTTGATCATGAGCAGATGAAAACCAGCGGTTCGAAAAAGCTTAGGTTTGTAACATCTTCATTTTCCTGCAAACCGGATCAAAACTGTACAGCTGGATAGCTCTGATATTGCTTGCAGTTTAATTATACTATGCTAATGTTAGCTTGGGCTTGTGAGGCACTATAAACTAGTGGAAAAGAGTGTCAACAAAGGGCTGATGGAAAATTAGTAGAGCCTACTTCCACAGCAACAGTCCACAACCCAGATAAGCATTTCTGATAAACTTCTGTTGCCCTGCAGAATATATGTCTTTTAAAAATGACACAGGCTTTATGATTTTGGTTAAAAACTGCATAATCATAATTAAAAGACCACTGGGAGCAATTTTACAATAGAAAAAAATACGGTTGGTTTGTAACTTTGTCAACCAATGAAAATTCCACATTCTTTTGAATTGTTCAACAGAATCCACTTTGAATAAAATTTTTGTTTTTAACATGTTCCTGCAGCTTTTTTCTGATGACGGAGGACATTTACAGTTTTTTGTTTTGCTTAAAGACAGTAAAATTATAAATAAAACGCCACTTCGAAACACTTTAAAATTAGATCAATACATGATTGGAGTGGGTCCTTAAAATACAAAAAAATAATTAAACAGGCATTTTTGAGTCAATCACTGCAAACAAAAGATACCTGAACAGTGGATATGACTTTTGTTGTCCACTGGGGTTTTGGTCCACTTCTCATGAAGACAGAGCTCAGATTCTCTCAGGTTTGAAAGACGTCGTCTCCAGACCGCCTGCTTCACTTTCTCCCACTGATGTCTAACGTGGATCAGAGCTCATTGAAGGTCACTTAAGAGAAGTCCAACATTTTGTTCTCTGTCACTTTATCCAGTGTTATAAATGCGTATTAATCTTGCTGGAAGACCTGTGATCTATGTCTGGGGCTAAGCTATTTGTCTCATAGCATTACACTCCAGAACACCTTCAGAGATTTTATTTAGTCTATACAGACTAAAAAAACATTTTGCTAGATGCAGCAAAGCAGCCCAAACTATAACCAAACCTCCCCCATGTTTTACTGGAGCAATAATGTTCTTTTCTTTGTATGGATCATTGTTATTTGTGAACATACATCTAATCATTTTCCAAAATGTTCATCTTTCAAATACAATATTTTAGGTCCAACTATGTATTCTCTATTACAAAATCGTTTCCAATGGTCTTTTAATTATGATTATGCAGATTTTAGCATTTTAGATTTTTGCAAGTGGATGCATTGGAATTGTAGCAGAGAAGGGAGACTTTGGCCCGCCCATGACTGTTGCTGCGTCACAAACCAGAGCTTTTTCAAACCGAGGGTTTTGTCTGCTCCTCATCCATCAAGATTTAAATAAAAAATATTCAGAAGCGCAGTTTTAATCTTTAATTCTTTTACATATTTCCTCCATCATTGGAAAAATGCTGCAAGAACATGTTAGAAATACCAAAAATGCTTTTTCTAATTGGAGTGGGTCTTTAAAGACAATTTTATGACCACTGGGAGTTTTTCTGTTAGCAACTTGATACAAAGTTTGCATTTGCATGTTCAAGTTTGAAGCAAGTTTGTTTAAAGCTGAATGTTTCTGTTGGATTCATTCCGATGCTGCAGAACTGAAAGGACAAAGTTCCACAAAAACGAACCAAAGATCCCTCCAAACCAAGCCCGGGGTGTCATTGCCAAATGTTATGTCATCTATCAAGTCCGCCTCGTGATCCTCGACTCGCTGAGCCTGTTTTTCACTTTCTTTTCTCCCTTTGGTTTTATCTTTACACTATCAAGCATCAAATAACTGCAGGAAAGGCCTGACAGAGAAATCTGGGGAGGGGGAACACTCTGAAGTTGGTGATTTCCATTTTAAAAACTTCAGTTGTATTTTTGCCAAATCTAAACTGAAACTCTGCACATTTCTTACTTTGTCATTGTGGGGATGAGGAGACACCAAGCCTTGCTATTGTAACACGGGCTAGTTGTGTAACTGGTGTGTGCGTTCTTCTTTTATCTCTAATTAAAGCCTAGTGGGAAATAATAACCAGCCGTGTTCATCACAGTGAAGTGGAACATTGTTTTATGAGTTTTAGTTTGAGTTTTTCCCATAATTTTTATTAACTTGAATTTATTTGAGGTAAGGCTGAATAGAATACGTCACTGCAGTGTTCTCATTGGGGTACGTGCACATAGATGTGAGAGGGGGTGATGGTGCACACATGCTAGATAAACACAGCCGCTCTGACTTTGCATTCAGGAAATGGAACAAGCTCACAGTCGTTCTCTCCTCTTTTCACAATGAGTGTGCTCCAGTCATTATCTTAGTGTTTTGTGATTCCCCTTTGGCTGCCATCTGACCTAAAACTGGTTTGTGGTGCTCACGGCCACCCCACTCGCCCCATCGTCTCCAAATCAACCACTGAAACCCGGGGACTTTTTCAGCTCCCTTCTTTGGTACTGCTGTTACCTGCCAGTGACCACAGCGATTACACAGAATCTTCCTCTCTGTTTATGTGCCGTTGGAACAGATCGTGTGATGATTAAAGGCACGCATCTGCAACATTGACGTGCTCATGACGAAATCAAACAAGCTCGCGTTCACATTTAGCCTATTTTTGACTGCGCTCAATGCCAGTGGCATGTAGTAGTCAAGTGCCAGCGACAATAGGAGACTGAGAAGGGCTGAGTCGCCTGCCGACACATTAAGCTCCAAGACTTCCGAGTGTTTTGTCTGTTAGTTTTATTTGTGCTTTTCATGCTTTCCAATTGTATCCTACAAATGAACAAAAAGTATATGAGGCCAACATAAACATTAACCTGGAACCCAAAGGTTCAAAATGATTCAGGTATAGTCCTAGGATATATCGTGATACATATCACAGTGTGAGCCAGGTATCGCGATATGTTTCGTATCGCCAGACTCTTGCCAATAGAAATCCGTACAAAGAAAGCTTTTACAATAGAAACAAATATAGTTTGAGTGGAACTTTAAGGGTTAGAAACCAAATTTTAGTTTAATTATGTAGAATTTCCTCTGATTAGATCTATAGTATTTACTTTTTTTTTTATCTGTCTCACTGAAATGTTTAAGATAATGAAACAGTTTAAATTACATTTAAGGTAAATCTTATATCCTTAGTTCATAACTAATGACGTCTTTAAAAATATATTGTTTGTTATTTGTTTGTTTTATTGAAGAAGAAAAAAGCTGAGCTCAGTTTACTGTCAGACTTTTTGAATTAAAGGAAATGACAATAACAGAAGTTGTTTGACAAAGTGAAACAACAAAATATCTAAAAAAAGAAACAACATTCTGGCATCCAAAGATATTCTTTGAAAAGCATGAAACACACAAAGTCACTGAAGTATCTTGAAGGTGTAAAAAAGACATTTCTCGGAGTTTGAGGCTTCCAAGTATTATAGGGAGAGCCGTTGTTCAAAAATAAAGAGATCTAGAGTGACCAACAACCAAAATGATTCAAAAATATATGGAGGACTCGCGCAGAAAGTCAGGAAAGATCCAGTGTAATGTTCATGAATCAAAAAGAAAATCAAGAGAAAACAAATTGAATCTCCAATTAAATTTGGAGATTCTTCCATGTCTTCCTCCAACAGTGTATATGAGAAAAAAGCAGCAATAGAAAAAACAAAAACAATCTTAAGTTGAAAAACGTAATTTTCAAAATGTTTGGCATTCAGATCAAATGTTTGGCTGTTAAGTTCAAAATGAAAATGTTTTTTCCTTTTTTTTTGGGGGGGGGTCCTGATGTATCTAAAATGTTGGCCATCAAGGAAGGTCCTAATAAGACTATCATCAGTCAAACATGGTGGGGAGAGTGTGATGGTCTGTGGCAACTTAACAGTTTAAGAATATAAACTATTTGCTGAGACTGATTACTAACAGTACAGAAGAAAGAATTACATTCCTCTGTGGTCTTGGAGAGTTAAAGTGATCAAAGCAAGCCTGTCCTCATTTCCCATCATCCTTTTGTTTACACTCTCTCTAGCTGGCTTACAGACCCTCACAACCCCAAGCCAACATTAGAGCTGCAGCAAAAATTTCAAGCATTGTTTGAGCTATCCAGCTTTACAGTTTTGAGCCAGATCCCAGCTCAGATGAGAAAAATTAAGATGTTAACGGGTAATTTGTCTGCAAGTTAAAGCATCGGAATGGAGCGGAGCAGAGGAGCTTGTGGCCTGCCAATTGCAGATTTTATGGAACAACTACAAGCTTTTTTCAAACCTATTTTTTTTCATCTGCTCCTACACAATTTGAATAAAGAAATACTCAAAAAAGCTTTTTGTATCATAATGTTCCTTATGTATGAGAAAAATGTTACACAAATGTGTCAAAGACACCAAAAACATGTTTTTTTATTAGATTGAGTCTGTAATGAATGGCATATTTTTGTATTTACTCTGTTTTTATTTCTGTAATATTCAGTTATTTTGCCATTTATTATCATGTGCCACAAATATGCAGAAAATTGCAGGATGGGCAAATACGTTTTCAGCCAGTGTAGTTTCTCTTAGAAAAGAAAAATCTCACTTATCGTAAATGTGATTTTACTGTCAAGATTCTGAAAGCATTTAGCTCAGATTTCCAAAAAGGCTTGAGGATGACCATAAAAGTGAAGCTCTGGTGTTTATTGATAGCTGCTGACGATACTGTGCCGAAGGTGGTGTCAAAGGTCCCATTCATGATGCTCCGCAGTCTAGTAAACAGTGTCCCAGGCTGAACCTCAGTTAAATCAGGCTCACACCAACACCCTGAACCTGAAAGAGACTCTCAGCAGCTCGGCTTCGGCTGCAGTCAAGTGTGAGCTTGATTTCTGTTTGCATGATCCTCTCAGCGCTGCATGTATGATTAAGTTTCTGCACCAGTCTGCAGTTTATGTTAAGCATGGCAGCCTCATTGATGGCGTGATAACAGCAGGCATGACACGAGGCTGCGAGTAAACTGCCCTTTTTTTGAGTGATTTCATATCCCGTGTGATTCTAGCATGGAAAGTCCCATCATAAGTTGGACTGAAATCACTGCACTAAGAGAGTAAAGGACAAAAACAGATCAAATGGGGTTAAAGGGCGGAATGTAAAAGTATTTTATATAATCACATTTAGCAGAAGGAATCCTTAAAGAGTTGGTTGATGACACCTGCTATGCTTTGGTGTATTCTAACAAAACTCTGTTTTCATAGGAGCACAACCTGGACTGGTTCCCGCGGATGCGGGCCATGTCGCTGGTCAGCAGCGACGCAGACGGAGAGCAGAATGAAATTCGAAACCTGCAGGAGAAACTGGAGTCCACCATGAAGCTGGTGACCAACCTCTCCAGCCAGCTGACTGAGCTGAAGGAGCAGGTGGGTTCAAACCGAAATCTGAGTTTGACGCAGACGCGGAATGCGAGCGTTTCTCGCTTGGTCGCGGGCGTAGCACGAGTTTCTGAAAGTCGCGTTGGGATGACATCGTCCTTACTTTGTTTGCTGCCCACTGCTCCTTAGGTGCAGACTTGTTAAATGCAAGAGGCTGATGAGTCATAGTTCATGGTTTATGAGGCTTTCAGTCTTGTTTTATTTTCATCCACCTGTCACTGCAGGGTGATACCTACTATCTTTCTTGATAGAGAGGCCAATAAAGAAGAAATCAATACTGTGAAAGGGATAAACATTCTGACAATAGTGTGTGTACGTTCTGACAGATCAGCAATCTAGTACTTCTAGTAATAGTAAAAATATCTTTACTGCTGAAATGAGAACTGTCTTTGAGGAAGTGGATGTTTCCGAGACATTTTGACCCAGACAAAAGGAAATGGTTGTGTTGTTGTGTAGCTGTGAAGGACGAGCTAAACATTGGACATTTAAGTCTGCTTTGTATTTTAAAAGTCAATTATACATCCAGGATCCCCTATAGATTATATACTTTTTTTGGTATAAATTGATTAATGGAAGAGCATAAATAAAAAAAGTTTTGCCGCACGCCGTTAATTAGGTAATTCCCTGAAAAGCTGACTCAATCAGAAAATTACAGATCAGAAACACTTGCAAGAAGAGCTTTAAACGATGCATTTGATCCACTTGAATCGTATTTTTCTTTAACATCATCCCACTGTATGGAATTGCGTTTCCTAGAGCAGTCATTGCTGGACCACTTGTGTCCTCTCACTTTTGTTGTGCTTCAGCACACATTGTCACTTTATGTTAAATATGCCCATTCTGAGCAGAAAGCCCTTACTTGTTCCTGCTGGTTTAAATGTTAATACCTGTGCTATATGACTCAGTCTGCGCTTGATCTCTGAAATTTCTGTCGACTGAGTTTCAGTATTGGTCTTTTGTATTGTGCCGCTTTCGTCAGTAGATGCAGCAAAGTGCACGAAGAGGCTGGCAGCCTTTCAGAAGAATCCGTTTCAGTTGAGCAGGGTTGAGAGTTTTAGTTTTAGAGAGCTGCATGCATGAGGAATCAGTGCAGCTGCCTTTGCTAAGCAGAAAAGGATGCTTGCTGAACTACTTTTCTTTGTCTGATTTTTTTTTTTTTTTTTTAATCCAACCTGTCTGTGGCGCTCAGATGACAGAACAGAGGAAACAGAAGCAGCGGATTGGCCTGTTGGGACAACCTGCGCACATGAACATCAACCCCCAGCAGCCTGCATAAGTTCCTGGACGGAGCGCGCACAGCTTACACTTACTGAGTGTGAACATAACTTAAAACGGTAGGGAAACACTGTAACTATAGGTAGTTATTAGGTGATGTGTAGCTGTGTCCCCACACACGTGTTATTCCACTCAGACAGAAACACTCACCCACTTTGTTCTGTTCAGCTCAGGGGTCGGTGCCAAATCTTTTTGGATTAGTCAACACATGGCCTTACTGAACAGGAGGAATTGGTTTTCTTTTATTTTGTTTTTCATTTAAAGTTTTTTTATATATATATTCCTGACATCTTACGCAGTATTTATTATGTTATTTTTGTATGTTGTGCAATATACTACTTTAAATATGCAACCTGGCTGGTGTCTAGATTCAACCATGTTTTATTTGAAATATCTTCTTGTTTGTCACCAGATAATTAAAGTGGATAGATAATATTTTAAGCAGGCATTTATCTGTGTGACTTTCTTTATTTTGTTTTATTTGAGTAAAAGCAATAGAATCAGATAGTTTTCTTCCACAAATACATATTTAATATAAAAGTCTAAGTGCTAAATTATTTAAAGAAAAATATGCTTTTTATGTGTAAAAAAAAAACATGCTGTTACAGTCAGCTCAGGATTCATATAATTTAATAAAAACAAAGCACTAAGGTAGTATCTGTTTATGTTGCATTATTGTTTGTGCCTCAATGAAACTGTTTATTTTAATTGTATGGTTTAGGTTTTCTGGTTTCTTTGTTTTTGCTATTGATAGAAATTTTGTGCTCTACTTGTGTACATAAAGTTTGTTGCTTATATTTTCTTTTGTATAGAAAAATAAGGAACAAGAAAAAAATGTAACTTGACGATGTTTAGATTAAACAATTTTAAGTCAATTTGTACATTAAAGTAGAGCTATTTATTAAAATGTATGTTTGTGTCTATTTTTGCTTTGTTTTTTATTAATGTATAATAATGTTGAAATATGAAAATACTTGTGCACCTACACTCCTATAAAAAATGTTGGGGCAATTGAGTATTTAAATTGAAATTTTCAATTTGGGGAATTTTTAAACAATTTTACTACAAGTGAAAGTGTGTTTTTAACTTTAACAATATTGAGAACATTATCCTCAGATTTGGAGCCGTCAACCCCCAACAGAATAAGTAGAGGGTGTGTAATTGAGTTGGATTTAAAATTCCTTACACCCCTCATAAATAGGGACTTTCCTGAAAAGTTTTTTTTAAGCTGCAACTTTGAGAAGTCACATGGTTCTCTTTTAAAAAACGATGCGGGTTTGTAGTAGTATTTTTCATCTGGAAGGTTTCCTCTAGAGTAAACAAAATCTTTATTATTTTGTTTACTACTTGCACAATTACTTTAAAAAATTATTATTAAGATAACGTTTAAAGTCCATTAGAAGTAAATATATATCTCTAAACTCTAAATGGGATGTGTAAATTTTAAAATAGGTTTCTGCACTTTTTATGTTTTTTTATGTCTTCAATAACTAAAGTTTGTTTGGTTACAAAGAGTTCAAATCCAGTCACATGTGAATAAAAATAAATAATTAAATTAAATTAAAAATACGTATTATTTTATTGAGTTTTGCTTTTAAAAATGAACACGAGCTAGAAATGACTGCGCCGTCGTGTTGTTTTGGGTCTGTTTCCATAAATAGTCCGTCTGCGCCGGGACGTGGACGGCTGGAACCGACCCACGAGCGCGCCAGGCGCTCTTCCAGCGGCTGACGTCAGCGGCAGGGATCTGCGTGCCCTCCATGAGGAGGTCCACGTGACGGCCCGCTGCTGGGTACGGGACAGGCGGGCTTCAAGCGGCAGGCAGCTGCTGGCTGAGTGGGTACGGCGGCACAGGCGCTTTCTTCAGCAGCCCCGCAGCGGAGGCACACAGCCGTGACTTTGCACGCCCTGCCGACTGTGTCACTCCGCCGCAGGTGCACGTGCCGCACACCAGCGGGACTCTCGTGACATGTAGACAGGCTTAAGTCAATATTTTTGTTAGCAAAATAAAATAAAATAAAATAAAGGTGGTTTGGAATTTTACCAATTCATATAGTTTAAAAAAAATGACTTTTTTATATAATTTCTATTTTTTATATATATAAATTCTTAAACGTGTGTCCCTTTTTATTTTTATTTATTTATTTATTATTTGTAAACACGCTCGCGGCTCAGCCCCGCGCGCCCGGGAGGAGCGTGGTGGTACACGAGACTCTTCCGTTGGAGGGAGGGAGTGGGGGGAGTACTATACACAGCTGCGGGGTGGGAGGGGGGGGGAGTGTGCGCGCGCGCGTGGAGGGCGAGGAGTTGAAAAGCGCCGTCCAACACGTGAGGCTCATGTGACGGAGCGGAGACGTGCCTGCAGTCACAGGCTTTAACACGCAGCCCGCGGCCCCGCCTCCCTCCATCACACTCCGCCGGGCGTGGGTGAACAGAAGAGTCCGGACACTCCTGCTTCAGCTCGGCTACAGGTCACAGCGGCGGACGGCTCCAGAGCTGAGGAGGTTTTCCACGTAGTCGGACTGAGTATTTTAACAGTTTTAAACCTTTTTTATTATTTCTCCCGCGGAGTTTTTCAAAATGGAGAGAATTCCAAGTGCGCAACCGCCTCCTTTTGCGCCGAAACACCCTTCTATGGATATAACTGACATGCACGGGTGAGTTGAATATTTTTTTTAACTTTTTTTTTTTTAATCTTTTAAATCACTAAATATTTTTTCCCCTTCTATTAAAGAATGGACTTTCCTATTTGTGTGTTCAAACCCAGGAGGGGCATGAAAGGCAGAGACGAGTGCAAGGTAAACTTTAGACCAAATTTTCAAAATAAAAGTTTTGTCTCATTTTTATTTACCTAATTGATTAATTGATGTTCTATAGGAGACGTACAAGCTGCCACACAGGCTGATCGAAAAGAAGAGACGGGACAGAATCAACGAGTGCATTGCGCAGCTGAAGGATTTGTTGCCGGAGCACCTTAAACTTACAGTGAGTTTTCTGTCACACAAACTATTTTTTTTGTTTTGTTTTTTTTTAAGTGTTTTTTTCTTAGAAAGCATGTTGAGGATTTCTTTTGGCTGAGAGGTGTGGAGAGCGGGGCTTCTGTGGAGTTGGCGTGGCGCCCTGTGTTCAGCTGCAGAACGCGTTACATAAGGAAGATCAACATGCTTATCGAAGGTCTTCCTGTTTTTAGACGCTGGGTCATTTGGAGAAAGCTGTGGTGCTGGAGCTCACGCTCAAGCACGTGAAGACCCTGAGTGCCGTCCTGGAGCAGCAGCAGCAGAAGATCGTCTCTTTGCAGAAGGACTTGCAGATCAGTAAGTTTATTTTGACACATTTTTTTTTTAATTCTTTTATCGCGGTGCAGGTTTGACATGAACTCTCTAATCACGCAGGCGATCATGCAGGAGACGGCTCGGAGATGTTTCGCTCCGGCTTTCACCTCTGCGCCAAAGAGGTCGTCCACTACCTCGCCAGCCAAGAGAGCAGCCGGGATCTGACTCCCTCCCATGTCATCAGTCACATCCAGAAGGTCGCCACCGAAGTCCTGCACCATCAGCCGGACGAGCCCCTTCCCCAGCCCTCCGAGGAGGGCAGGAACCCTGCCGCGCAGGACGCCAGGGCGTCCGAGACCCCCGCCAAAAACTGTGTTCCGGTCATTCAGAGGACTTATCAACACGGGACGGGGGAGCAGAGCGGCAGCGACACGGACACAGATAGCGGCTACGGCGGGGAGCACGAAAAGCACAAAAGTCAGTGGTCCGAGAGCCGCGAGAAGGACATCCGGAGCCCCGAGCCCCAGCAGGCCGCCATCAAAAAAGAGGACGACGAACCTCGGGCCAAAAGGTCAAGATCAGACTCTTCAGAGGACGAGGTTCCCTCTGTCCACTCAGCGGGACATCCCGGCAATTACATGGGCTTCTCCCCCAACCAGCACCCGTTTTGCCTCCCCTTCTACGTCCTCCCCCCAGGGGCGGCGGCGGCAGCGGCGTACCTGCCGATGCTGGAGAAATGCTGGTACCCCGGGGGAATGCCGGTCATGTACCCAGGCATGAGCGGCTCGGACGGCCCGAGGGCGGGGTCTCCGGTGCCCCTTCAGACCTCAGCGGACTCCCCGTCTCTGCACAAAGCTTTAAAGCCGGCCCCCCCTTTGAACTTGAAAACCAAAGACTGAGCAGGTTTTTCCGGCAGCATCCTGCGCTTTGAATGTTAGGCGGAGGGGAAAGGAGCCCGCTGGTAGCCCTTCAAAGCAGCTGTAGCACACTGACACCCCGCCCCCCTTCCCCTCAGATCAGGATGGACTTTAACGGGCCGTGTTGAGACTTGTTTTCCACCTGTTGCACTGAAGAGCTTTTTTCATGTCGTCTTTTGTTCTCTAGACTCCCTAATGAATGTCTTAGAATGTAACTCCTCCCCTTTTTTTTCAGCAGAATGACAGACCTTCATTGTTGCACATCAGTCTAATGAATGTAAAGATTGATTAAAAAGAGAAACTCCCCCTGTAAATGCTGCTGCGTGTGGAGGATCTAACTGTGTTTTGTCGATCCTGTAAGTACAAACAAAACACTGCTTAGACTAGAATGTTACCAAAACAAACGTGCGCGGTTGGGGAGCTGTGCTGACACAGGAGTTACCGTCACGCCGTGGCGTAACGAGCGTGCCCCTAAAATCTGACCCCCCCCCCCGTACCACTTGAAACGTCTCTATTTTTGATACGTGACCTTCTGAGTGTGTTTTGCAGCCAGAGGAAGGTTGAGGTAGCGGTTTGCTGTACGCAGACAGAAAAGTGAGTACATTTGCATTTTTGCCCACAAATTTCTCGGTCAAGGCTGATCGCAGCTCAACCTGTGGTCTTTTTTAACAACCGGGATGAACTTTTTAGCAGAAAGTCTGAATGTAAAGTTCAAAGGAAATATGTTTTGTATAAATTGAGGTACTCTGGATTTTTGTTTTGTTTTTGGAAGCGTAACAGTTTGTAAATATTTTGTACATAAAGTATTATTGATATATATTAAAATATTAATAAAGCTCTTTGTTTTTCCGTGTTTCACTGCCTGTTGGCTTAAATGTGTCACTGCAGCCAACCTGACAACTCCTCACAACAACACGCTTACATAACGCTTACATAACCCATAAAGCTTCAGCCTCTTGGAATCAATAGCACGTCTTAGATTACAGGTCATAAATTAAACCGACTCCTTTGAAAATACGACGTGTATTTCAAAATAAGCTGTTCAACTAAAGATTAAAGCAATATTTTTTGTTTACCTTAAACCCATTCCAATCACAGATTCTTTTGTCTATGGAGAAAATTTTACTTTATTTGTGTAGTTCAACAAATGGTGAAAATGTAGTTGTGCTAAGTGAGAATGTGACGTTCTTCTATAAAGTTATTGATGCCTCGTGCAAGCCTCCATCGTTCCTGTTTGGAGGCCGTTTCCTGGGTGGTAACCCTGAGGTCGGTGTGGTACCACAATGAAATGAAAAGGTAACGGCGGTGCTGCACGCCACCCAGCTCCCCAGGACACGTGCGAGTGGAGCTTGATGTTTTAGAATCACAGCAGTATTTAGTTGTTTAGGCTGCAGATCAGAGGAACCTGAAGTTATTGTCTGAGGACGACTCCACAGCAGCTGCTGCAGCTCTCTACCAGAACTCCAATAAAATGAACTTTGTTGTCAAAAGTGAACTCATTTTGTAACAATAAAACACTTTTCAGTTATCTTTTCTTGTGTTTAAACGGTTTAAAGGAAGGATCTGGTGTCTAAGTCTAATAAGTTAAGATAAAAAAGAAAAAAAAAAAACATT
>NC_050516.1:1997540-2015160 GCF_002922805.2 Oryzias melastigma | reverse complement strand
CACTTGCGGCTGTAAAATGCTTCAAAGCGCTATTGCTTTCAGCAATCAGACGCAATTTCTTCAGGAATTGCAATTCTAGTTATATTTGCTCTTATGGAGAGTATTTTACATAAAAGCACCATAAATCTCAGTGTGATACTTTACCACATTAGATTTGTGCATCGACATATGCAGGAATTAAACTAATAAATGATCTGTTTATTAACAATCTAAACTGCAGTGTCATCTATTCACACTCAGATCCTTACTTATTCTTAAATAAATAAAGAATTCTGACTATTAGTTGGTGTTTTCTGCCCCCTACTGGCCAAAATAGGTCAGACAGGACACTAAATCACAAAGAACTGGAACAGCCAGACTCTGCTCTATAGGTCACCAAAGCTCATGCTTGGAATTTGTGAAAGCTCACAAATGTTTGAAAACACGCTTTAGATATTGTCACGAATACTTTCAATTGTGAGAGAGCCCAAACAAATCATTCGTTGACAAGGAGTCCGACTGGAAAAGAGCTCAAGTCGTGCCAGAAGTTTTCCTAAAAGTTATGTGTTATTTCAAGCTGTGAGCAAAACAGAAGCAGAAGATATATCGGTATTTATACAAATACGTGTCAGCCAGTCAGTTTGGATTTGATTGTTTTCTGATTATATATAAAAAAGAAAAAAACAGCCAGTTTTCTCATGTGAATGTGTTGTTTCTTCTTTGATAATATGGCTTCTTTGTCTGCAAGTCACAACACATGTTCGGATCAGAAAATAAAAAATATATATATAGAAAAAAATTTATATGCATATGTAGTGTAGAGCAAATATTGCATCAGATATAAAAAAATGGGGAAAAATTTTCTTCAAATTATTAGAGAAAGCTTGATTTTATCACTTTTTAAATTGGATTTAGTGGATACATTTAGATAAAGATATGGATGTTAGCTTTCACTCTTGAAGTCATTTCACACAAATTTATTGCCATTTTTGCAAAAAAGCAAAAAGAGATTTATGAACTTTTAAAGTCAGAAGTGCTTAAAGTCACACCCACAAGACCTTTTCAGAGTCAAAACACATGCAGACACGTTGATAAAAGCTTTACCTAACTCAAGGACGCACTGACATCTGGATGGAGGCTGTCGTTTTGCTCCATCTTTGCTGGAATACAAAAAAAAATATTCTAAAGAGAAAAAAATGAGAGTGAACATAATTAAATTAACACATTAATTGTATAACAGGATGTGGTGTTCCCTAATTTGGCTTTTTTTTCTTTTTTTACAACTTGCAGAAAACAGTGACCCCAATGTTGAAAATTAAGACTAGAAGGCATTCACAAGACAAAGAGCGTTCAACCACGGTCAGAATGATGGGCTGTCGTCCCACCATGACCCTGCTGCAGCAGAGAGACGTGAAGTTTGTTTTACAGAAAGCACAAAGACTGAAATGCCTGGAGGTCATGGGTGTGGTCGTCAGTGATAGCAGCTGAGAACAGTGACCTCACTGTCAATCTAACAGAACTGTGACACTATTTGGTTGACCTTTTATTAGACATAGAATATTTGAGAACATTTGCATGAAAATTTTGAACAAAAAAATCTAAACTGTGAGAAATGTGCATAAAGGGTTGTCTTTATGACTATAAAAGGGTAAATCCCTGAGGGATGAGATGGTGGTGCATGTTTGTGTTTATGTCCAGTTGTTGCTTAAATCTGAAAACTAAAGCAAAAGTACATTTTCTGTTATTTTTTAAATTTATTTTTATCTGTCCGCCATAGCTTTAAACGATGTCAAATTAGAATAACCCATGTTATTCTAACAAGAATCAAGATCAGTAACCTTTACGTTACAAACTTTATTGTACCTTTTCAATAAAACAACTTTTTCCTTTAAAAGTTTGTCTTTTTCTTAAGTAAAATTTAATTTTCTGGTTTTTAATATGTTTTTTTTTATTATTATTCAGAAAGGAAATGCCAGAGCAGATGCCTCTTCACAAACTTCCTGTTTAATTTTATGTTTTATTATTATTATAATTATTGTTGTTGTTGTTACTGTGTTAATTGAACTGAACTTTTAACCATTATTTTTGGTGTTAAAGATTTCCTTTTCTCCTCCTTGAGACCCTCAATAACTTCCGCTGTAACAACATTCAAAATAAAAGCATTCTTCCTTGGTGAACACGATTTAACACTTTTACATGAGAATTATACATATTTATTATGAATTGTACTGGTTTCAAATAAAATCCAGATAAAATTAAATACCCTTATCTTAAGGTAACATTCTCGAAAAGCGACCAAGTCTCTTAAAAGACGATACTGTTTCCGCACGTGTTTTATTGTGAAAATCTCAAGGGGAAGTTGAGACCTGGCTTCGCCCCTGTGCTGTCCGGTGTCAGGCAGACAGCAGGAACTGGATTGGTTGCGATGGAGTGGACCGCCGTGCTGTTGCTGCTGCTCCCGCTGCTGGGACCTCCGTGCCGGGCTCAAGTTGCCCCTCCAACGGTGAGCATCAACCTGGACGAGGACCCGCAGGAGCGATGGAAACCTCTGCTCAAAGTTTTTGACGTAGCTTACCTGAACAGAGCAGCCGCTGCAATAATCGAGTAAGTTTGGTTTGGATTCGGCGTTTTTAAACTCAACAGTTCAAAACATAAAAACTATTAATCACAAAAATGTTGGAACAAAAAAAGGAACTTTAAAAATTAAAAAAGTAACTATTAATTCAGCAAAAATTCAGAGCTTTAGCACGTGTAATAGGTTTAGCGTTAATTCTTTATAAACAATAGCACCCCTGTGTTTGATATTCAATAAATATAACAGTTATCTTACATAAAGTATTCTGACTTCAGCTTAACTAAGTAAATGTGAATGCAAATATAAAACTGGGTTCATTAAATCCACATTAGTACTTAAATACATTTAAACAGGAACTTTGAATAACCAAACATTAAAGGTTTTTATAGGTTTCCTTGTTCCAGTATCTTGCCAAAATGCAGAAGTGTGTATAGTGTAATCACCAACCACATGACAACATTGCTTAGTGCTTAACTATAAAAATAATTGCACTAGATATGATTTAATATCTGCACTAAAACTATTGTAATTACCTATATATAACCCACATTAGCATGTTTCCACTTTTTTAGGGAAGTTTTAAAAATAAACGATAAAAATTCTAATCCTCCAAAGTTGAAATGCTTCTTTATTTTAGCTTTAGCAAGTTACAAAAGCAGAGACTTAGAAAAGCCCAAATTATCAGCCTCCCACCACCCTGCTTGAGAGCTGGTGTGAGGTAGGGGTAAAGTTTTTTTATGAGGAGTTTTCTAAAGTTAGAACCTCTCAAAAAAGAACCAACTTTCTGCTCTCAACATTTATTTATTTATTTTTCCAAATGAGAATTTTTCAGATTAAACCTCTCCACAGAGCCTCCTGTAACTTTTTGCTTTATGGTTGTATTTCTAATATCAGCAATTCAGCTGATGTAAAAAAGTTTAAAGTCAATTATTCTTTGCCTCTGTGTCATAAATTAGTTATTGTGGGTTAAAAATAAAAAAAAAACTTGTAACATTTATTAACATATGTTTGAGTTTTAACTTGAAATGCTGTTTGATGATAAATCTAGATACTCTGTGAAAAGGAAACGTTAGTCCATCCGTGTTGCCGCTTTAGCAAAGGCGGACTTTAAACTTATCAAAGTACAGTGGTGCAGCTGAACTTGGGTTTTTGTTGAAATTGGGTGAGCTTATTTTTAACCGAACACTTTTTTCCAGGGATCTGCAACTTTTAATGTTAAAAGAACCATTTCTAAAACTTAGAGAAGGCCCCATTTTATTATTAATTAAATACACTTTATTCACATTTTTGTGGCCATTTAGTAATTCCTTCATATAAAAAAACTTTAAAGCATTTACAATAGTTGAATTATAACAGGAGTATATTTTTGTATAGAAAACAACTTTAAATACTTGTACTTTTAAAAGCAGCACATACAGGTTCATTTCAAAATAAAATACACATGTGTCAAATAAAATCCTGATTTACTTTAATTAAAAAGACATTAAAGTAAAAAATTACATTTTCCAAAAATATGACTTCGGTGCTCCTTCATCCTTTTTTTCCCTTTTAGTGAATGCAAATATCATTGTAGAATCATTTTGTTATCTACTCATGTATGGACTGTGCTTCTGAACAACAGTTGGACACAACTGCAGTAGAAGATTTATGCTTATTTTAATAAGAAACCACTCCGACAACCTTTTCTCTTAATTATTTGACATTTTAAACATTTAGACAAAAAGGACAAAAGTGAAATAATATTGTTAATTGAAATTGTCAGCATTTTTATTTAGTCTAAAAAGCCTAAACATATCTTAGTTTAGCTGCTTTTCTTCTGAAACTGGTTCTTGTTCTGTCTTTCAGTAGTTTGAAGACCTTGGTGTAGTAACAGGCCGGTTAGCAGACCGAATGCAAACAGAGACAAGAAGGTGATCCAGAAGGACTGATTTGGAAACACGGGCAGAAACAGCCAAAACACAGTCCAGAGTGGACTGTTGGAGACCAAACTCTCAGATGTGTGTGGGCTGAAACAGGAAGCCGTTAGCAAAGCTGCAGCACAAGAGTTTGGAATCAATTGGGATATTTATTATTGACTGTACATGAGAACTGGGCTGAGTGACTCCTCCCCTTTTGCATTCCAAATAGGAAGTACTCGCTGGTTCCAAAAAGCTAAAATCCCATAGTCTTCTTCTTTAGAGAAATAAACAGCTATTACTCAGTTATTGTATTTGTCTGCTAATCCTTTTATTAAATATTCTATCTGTTGGGAAAGTTATTGAAGTTAAAAACTGGCCAATCAGATTCCTCAACGAAAGTAGGTGAATCCACGTCGAACGTTTGAAATGTTTGACAGAGCCAGTGGAAAGGTTGTGGACTTCCAACAAGCTCACTCCTGATAGGCGGGGATTGTTGCCATAGAAACGGTCACTCTGTCCGACTTGGACCAATCACTGCTCACTGACGACATCTGCCTCCAACATGGCAGCATCTGTATCACGAAAAAAATGACGACTGAATTAACTTCGTTTTGTAAGTTATTTTCTAAGAGAGACTCAGTCCAGTTCTCATATGCAGTCAATGGCACACATTGACCTTCTACACCTCACTAGAAGAAGGAGGAGGTGTTTCCTGTTGACAGAAACCAGTTGTTGTTGTTTGGGTTTCACTGCTATCAAGAAAAGTGGTTTGTGGAGGACAGAACCAGAGATGGTGAAAAGTTTCCTAAAGAGTGGCAGAACTAAAACACTAAAACAGAACAGACAAAACAAAACCTGAAGAGACAAAGGAAACCTAAGCAACCAAACAAAAAACTGAACACATTCACTCAAAGAAACAGATCACAAAATACGAGCAACATGCTAACTAACATGTCCTCTCCTGGTTTTTTTTTTGTTTTTTTTAGTTCTACAGTCCCCAAATGGGTGCATCATTTGATTATACCTGTTGTGAATTCTCTGGAGAAGTACATTCCTCCTCCTTATGCGGGGGAGATCCGCGGCCTGGCATCGCACTTTGGAGGCAACCTGTCTGACATCGTCATCCTCAACTTTGCCTATGAAGTGTCAGCGTATGTGTGGCTTTAATCGTATTAAGAAGAAGCTTCCTGAAGATGTCCATCGTCAGCTTTAGTAGTCGCCCTCTTTCCTTGTATCCACAGGTTTTGCACGAGCATCATAGCCCAAGACAAATCTGGAAAGATTTACCACGGCCGGAATCTGGACTATCCGCATCCTGTTCTGAGGAATATGACTCTGAATGCGGTTTTCATGAAGAATGGGAAGGTACTCTTGGAGTTGTAAATAGACATGTATACGCTGGACTCATAATCTATGCTGTCACATACAGAGCTTTTAGAGTGTCTGTGAAGCAGATATGCACGGATGCACGTTCTCATTACCAACTTGTCATATAGTGATGCACGATAAGGACTCCTCCGCATCATTTTTGGTCATTTTGATGTCCCCAACTCGTTGTTTTTTAAAGGTGCTGGCGGTCCGATTGTTTTGTCAGACGCAGTACTGGCCATGTCCCAAAGTTCGGTCGGCGTTCGGTCCCCTAACCCTAGCCAGGTCCCTGACTGGAACCAGTACTGCGTCCGGAACCAATCCATGTCTGGTATCAGCCACGTCAAGGGTTAGGGTACCGGTGCGGTCCACATCCTGGATACCGGACCGGTACCGATTTGCGGCCCAGATATTGGGAAGCCTAAAAAAACGGCGAGTTGGGGACACTCAAAATGTCAATTTTTTACATGGAGGGATCCTTAACCATGCGCCAAATGTGATGACTTGGGAAGGAGAATATGTTGGCACTGAAGGTTACTACGCCCAACACAACATCGTCTAAAAAAATAGGCAAGTGGGCGGGTCAAAGAATTAGTTTTGTTGGATTCATCCATGGGTCCATCCTACCTATCAACTTACCCTTTCACACCTGAGCTGTCACTGGTGACGCTTAAATAACAAACGCTCTTTGACATACCATAACTCCTTGAGTGTTCATGCCATTAACGTAAATCCGTCGACTCAGAGAAGGATTTTCTAGTCGGTTTGCACCAAGTGCATAACGGTGAAAAGCCCCTTTTCTCCCTGATGGAATCAGCTGATTTACGTCGACTGCAATAGCACTTCACTACCGGAAAGTTTTGGCTTCTTTTCTCTGCTGGAACTCATGAATTGCATCAACGGTTGAAGAGTTATGGTAGTCGAAGGAATGTCAACATTAGAGCTGATAATCTGGTGGTAAGAGGTTAAAGAAACATGACTCACATTGTGCAAAAGTTAGGATTTAATCACATATAAAGTATTTTTTAAACCAGACTGTGCATATGTCTGATTTTGGTATAAAGTCTGACTTTTTAACTAGGGAATCAAGTAGAAATTGTCTCGTTTTGAACAAACCTCCAGTGGTCATTTTAGGAACTGCAATAACTGATACTTCCAAGTTTGCTTTATATTTAATCGTATAAGTGGGGGTTTGGTTGAGCCAGTTTATTATAAACCAGTTGTAATAAACCAAAATACTGGCATACCTTGTTTATTTTGGGAGTTGCATTCTAAGAATATCCCACAATAGGTCAAATTTTGATGTAGGATTATAGCTGTTTTGAGGCTATACCCCTCACTACACACTTTAGACACTTTTCTCTCTTGTTTAAATTCTCAAAGTTCAAACCTTCATGGAGAAAAACCAAAGATGCCCTCATGATTGAAGATTTGTGTAAATCTGGCAATCTGCATTCATTCTGTGAAGGAGACACGAGGACGAAATTGATTGACAAAGTCAGCCAATCAGAATACAGAACACAGTGCAGTGTAAAAAAAATAAAAAATAAAAACAGCAGAACAGCAAAATTGCAAATGGTGAACCACAATATAGCGAGGAAATACTGTATGCAACCATCTCCACAGCCTTTGAGTTTGCTGAAATCCCATGAACCCTCACTTTGAATTGGGTTTTAGAAGCACAAGCTAACAGATTGACAAGTCCAGATTCATTCTGTTTTTAATCTACGGGTCAAAGTTTAAATAGTTGCATCTAGAAATGTATACAAACATAACCAATTTAAGTAAAAATTATTCTCAAATAAAAAATTCAAATTCATTGCTAAGGGAGATTATCTGACCTGATATGGAGGGTTTATATCAGAAAGGACAGGAAAACTGACAAAAAATAAGAAAAACTTTTTAAACTTGGGTCGTGATCTTAGTAACTGATAAATATACCCATCACCTTGCAGATGGCTTACCAGGGGACTACATTTGCGGGCTATGTGGGCCTGTGGACCGGGCAGAGTCCTGGGAAAATCACCATCTCCGGGGACCAGAGAGGTCTATAGAACCCCTAAGCTTTACAGAAATGTTCTTCTCTTCCCGTCTTCACGTTTGTTTCTGGGACTCATCAGGAACAGAGCACTGGTGGAACTGGTGGAAGAACGTGGTGTCTGCTCTCTTGCTCCACGCGTCTCCCGTCAGCTGGCTGGTGCGGGAGGTGAGGAGGCGACACAAAGGAGAAGTTGACCGGAGGAGGAAGTGAAACTCAGCCTGTGTGTTGTCCGCAGACGCTGGAGGAAGCAGAAGACTTTCAGGACGCAGTCATTCGTCTGTCAAAAACCCCCCTCATCACAGGGGTGTACTACATCGTGGGAGGGGTTCGACCGGGGGAAGGGGTCATAATCACCAGAGATCGGAAAGGCCCCGTGGACATCTGGCCCCTGGATCCCACGTATGAAGGGTAAGCAGCTGTAGCTGACGTGCGTGAGCACCTTTTCTTTTAACCGCGGGTTTCTCCGCTCTCTTCAGGTGGTTCAGAGTTGAGACAAACTTCGATCACTGGCTCCCCCCACCGCCGTCAGATCATCGCCGGTGAGTCGGCTCACATAACGAGGATTTCTCCACAGTGGGATAGATGTTGTAACGCTGCTGTTGTGTTTATTTCTCAGCCAAGTTGCAAACGATGCACTAAAATCAATCGGGCAAAAACGCATCAATTCATACTCTCTCTATCAGGCAAGTATGAACACGTTCAACCGAGTTAGAGAAACTTTCTGAGAGACAGACTGGTTTTTAAACAAAATCTTTCCTGCAGGTTTTAATGCTGGCTCCAGTGTGTAACAGGTAAGAAAACAGAGGCTGCTCTCCTGTCTGCATTTCAATTAACTATGAAATTGAATTTGTGATGATAAATTTGCTTAATGGAAACACAATTTTGAAAAACTTGCATTTATCGGAAAAAAAAGGTTTTAGCATAATCTTGAATGTATCGTGACGTGTTATCAGACAGAAAAAAAGGGTCCAACTGCTTACTTGTTGGAATGTTTATTTATTTATTAACTTGTCCTGTCCAACAGCTGAGCAAACAGGTGAGAGCATCTTGTGTTAGACAGATTTTACTGTCACAACAGGGGTTATTGAGTATAAACTCATTTTGTATTTTATTCTAAACTTTATTTATATTGATTATGCTTGAAGGCTTTTTTTCTGTTGGACCGGACAAAAAAGAAGAAGAGGGAGGTTGGGGGGGTTAAGGGCACAAAAGAAAGGTAAAAGAGGGAAGTTTAGAGAAAAGGGAAGATGGTAACGGAGGGGGTAACATCATAAAACAAACAGGTGTGAATAGTTTCAGTTTTGTGACCAGAAACTGCTTTAATTTCATTTGTTGTATATACTTTGATGTTTTCGCCTTGCATTTTCCCTGTTCTGTTTTTNNNAAAAAAACCTATACAGAAGTGTGCCTTAAACAACAAGGATTTTAGTCTAAACTGTAGAAATCTTAAATTTGAATATGTTGGTTTTATTTTAAAACCACATTACTTACATTAAATATTAGTAATTTGACATGCACAATTATTCAAAGACTCTAAATTGACTTAAGTGAGGAAAACAACAAATGTTCCTTCATTTTAACAACTTTTTTTTAATGTTTTCTACCATATTTAACATTTTCTGCAATTCCACCTCCCACCACCAGAGGGACCATTTACTCCACAGTAATGAGTGCAAGATCTGAAGAAAAGTATATGACAGTAGTCTGGCCAAAGGTAAATGAAAAATGACTTGACACCATCATGAAAGATCTGTTAAGAATCTTTTACTTTTTCTCTACAAAAAAATTAAAGTTTTTTTTTTTTCTCTCTCTCTTTCCAGGGGTGTCGCTACTCTAACAACACTGACAATTTCTAAGCAGTGAACACTGCACATACTTTTCAATGATTGAATCAGTTCATGGTCATGTGAAATTAAAGCATTATTTTATGTTTAAAATGAAACTGACGTTTTTACAGAGATTTTAACTATGTTTGGTTTTGTTTTTTAATTACCTGATATGTTTGTAGTTATTGAAAATTCAAGGCCAGGAATTGACAGAAAGTTGATTAAATGCATGAATCAGTGCTTCACTGTTAAATTACAGTATATACTACAAATAAATCATTAGTAAAACCCATATCCTTTTGGTTATAAAAACTAAAATGACAGCATACGTTGTATAAAGTGTACATTTGTAACATGATACAGATGACAACAGCTTCACTGTGACAAAAACACTCAATGAAATGCTGTATCTAAACCTGTGTGGCCTTATGTATAAAAGTAATACTCCCATTCTTTAATAAACTAATAAACTGATTTACCACTTTTTTTCATTTTTTGGGGGGGTGGGGTATAAGTATAATATTGGCTGCCAGACAGATTTAATTACTATCAGACCTGTAGAATCAAGAAATCACTTTAATAGACAAAAATGCACTAAAGAAAAAAACATTACGTTGTCATTTAAACCAAATGACGAAGGAAAAACAAGGACTTGGGCAGAAGGTCATCAGTGGGAGCAGTATGACACTGGAGAGAAGTACAGGACTCACTTAACACGGATCGTATCAAAGTCCATGATTTCAACGCTCAAAAAAAACTTGCAGAAAATAACATCGTGATCATCCTTTCCAAAAAAAAAGCAAATATTCTGTTGAAGAAATTCCCGTCAATCTAGCAACATTTCATGGCAGCAGTCAAGCACAGCAGTGGAAGTATCATGGTAAGGGGCTGCATCTTCAGGACCTGGTTGACGTGATGGAATTACTTAAAACAGAATGAAAAATCATTAACTGCCTCAGTTTGGCTGATTTTGACTTTTTTGAGTACCTAGATGTAGAGAACGCTTTGAAAGTAGTTTAAAAAATCCTTTGATCTCAAAATACTTTAAAAGGAATTTCAGCCACTTAACAGTCTTGCACCACGCGTCCTCCAACTTGTTTAACGAGATTTCACAGAAGAGGAAAAGAAAAGTAAAATAATTGATTGAGATCTTAGTTTACATTTGATCAACAACAAAAGATCAAAATTTAGGAGTAAATCTATTCATTTGGGTTGTATAAGTCAATGTGATTTTTTTTTTTCCTTTTTTAAATTAAAACTACATTAATTCACGGTCGAACTGCATTTTCCATCTGCTTAAAGCAATTTGAATTAAGAAATACTCAAAAATGCAATTTTAAGCATTTTTTAATAAGTAAATATCCACGATTTTGCCAAAAGATGTTAAAATCACACCTTTCCCATCAGATTGAGTCTTTAAATATGCTCCTAACAGTGCTAATGAAGTGAAATATATTTTTAAAATACAACTTTAATCAAAATATGTAAACAAGTTATCTCATAATATTCCTTTTTTAAAAATTCTATTTGTTTGATTGTTTTTTTCTGTGAGGTACGGCTGTCTGGAGCTCGCGCGCGTGACAGACAGCGGCTCTCGTCACGATCACATGACATGACCAAGCACCTGGCTACTTCCTGTATTCCTCTGCTAGCCGACTCTGCTAGAGACTGCGACCTACTGTGCCATCCGAGATGCTGGCCCTCATCAACAGACTGCTAGACTGGTTCAGGTCGCTGTTCTGGAAGGAGGAGATGGAGCTCACGTTAGTGGGGCTCCAGTACTCCGGGAAAACCACCTTTGTCAACGTGATTGCCGTAAGTAGCAACGTTAGCGCGGGCCCCGACTATGACTTGGAGAAGTTGTAGATAATGTCTTTTAGAAGACTTTTTTTTTAGTCTAGACGTCTGGTTTTGGGTGCTGAAGCTAAGTTAGTAAAGTGTGTGGTTTTAGAGTATAAAGAGGGTCAGAATTACATTTTAGCGCCTTTAAGGAACCCAGAAGTGCTGCGAGGCTAGCTGGGATGACGGTTGTTGGTGTTGACAGTGCAGTTCTTGTGAAACTGGTCATGTGAAAGGCTGCGGAGGGCGCGAGCTGCTGCCGGTGAGGCAACGTGAACGGTGTTTCGACAGCACGGGCCTGCGGTTCGTGTCCTCGGGCTGCGTCACGCTGCGTCCAGGCTGACCCAAAGACCACCAACGCAATACGTCTATGTGATGGTGTTGGGTCGTTTTGCTCCTCTGTGTGTTTGAGGGTACATTGATGGACCTGTCAGTCGTGGATGGGTGTGGGAGAAAGGTTACATTGTCCTGCTGTTGTTGTTTTGGTTTGTGTTTTCTTAAAAATAATGATTTAAAGTATTTGTTCTTTCAAAACCTTACTATTCCTGAAGATAATTGTGTGAATGCATTCAATGCATTCACACTATTGTTTTTCTGTTTCTCTTTATTATTATTATAGTTTATGTCCACTTCCGTACGTTTTTCGGCACGTAAAAACTTTATCACACTTTATGCGACTTACACAATCTTGGTATCAGAACGTCCGGCTCGTTAAGGACTTTCCTGCTTGTATTATTAGTAGTTGTGCACTTTACAGTTTTTGCGTAGTTACACAATTTGTGCGTTTTTTCAGCCCCATTATAACTAATAGGATTTTATTACAAATTCCTGCAAATTACACACTTTATGCAATTTAAGCAATTTTACACATCCAGCATGTTCAGCAAATTCATGCTTTTACTACACATTATTACAATTACACAACTTACACAAAGTTAACACAACTTTACACAACTACACAATTTTACACAATTTGTGCAAATTTTCAGCAAATTCAGCATTTTAAGCAATTTTACACATCCAGCATGTTCAGCAAATTCATGCTTTTACTACACATTATTACAATTACACAACTTACACAAATTTAACACAACTTTACACAACTACACAATTTTACACAATTTGTGCAAATTTTCAGCAAATTCAGCATTTCATGCAATTTTACACATCCAGCATGTCCAGAAATTCATGCTTTTACTACACATTCTTACAATTACAGAAATTACACAAATTTAACACAACTTTGCACAACGCGAAAATGCATTCACACATGCATTATCGGAGGTAATGCAATTTTTCTAGTTCCATATTTTATTAACTTCTTTATAATATAGTTTGGTTTCAGTTTCATTCAATCATAAAATGTCAACCTTAAAACAATATTCCAACATGGTGATGTTGAAATTTCTGCAATTTATCCATTTAAATCACCTTTATTATTGATGTGTTGTCAGATTATCTTAAAAAATGGATGTCATTCAGCATACACTACATAGATTTATATTTAATTGGTAATATCCTTTGATTTATTAATCATGTAGTTGGATAAATGTTGGTTCTATTTTTAATCTTTGTAAAGGTCTGCAACCTTCTACAATTAAATAACCTTATCTCATCCTTTAGTAAAGAAACCCCTGATTTGTATGTATGTACTATTATGATGAATATTAACAAATCTTTTTTTTGCAGCATAAATAAAACAAATATAGCATTTTTCAAAGCATAAAATGGTCAATAACTTGCGTTTAGGGCTGCCACGATTAGTCGACTAATCAACTATTAAAATAGTCGACAAGTAATTTAATAGTCAATTAGTCGTTACTTTATATTATATGGATTCAGAGTGTAGTAAAGTAAAAAAATATATAATGGCATTACACTAGCTTTTGGGACTATTTTTGCATTTATTAAGGTTTTTTAGGCTAATTTGGAGTTTAGCTAATATTTCAGCTACATGCTAGCTATTTTGGCTAATGCAGGATTTTTTTTTCTCATTTTTTAGGTTAATTTGGCATTTAAGTAAGACTTTTAGCAATTTTAGCTATCAATTTCAGCATCTTCCGCTATCAGCACTAGCATCTTCAGCAGCCAAATTCAGGTTACAGCATTCACACTATCATCATCACAGGTAATGCTATATATCTAGTTTTTAGTTAGTTTAAAGCTAATGATGGTGAAGATGTGTGGTTTACATGCACTTTGTTAATGACTCGATTAGTCCACTAATTGGAAAAAATAATCGGTGATTAATTGACTATTAAAATAATTGTTTGTGGCAGCTCTAATTGAGTTTTATATGACTTCCTTTCAAAGTAAAAGTCACACTGTGCTGCTCATCTCAATGCATCAAATGTAGTAGTAGGATGTCAGCACATCAGTAATAATTGATTGATTGTTTTAACCAAATACATAAAAAATTGAATATTTTGTTTGAAATCCTATAGACAGACGAGCCAAAAGAATAATCTTTTTCTGAGTTTAATGAGTTTGTTTTTTATATAATTATGATTTTTTTCTCACTGCAGGCATCAATCTTTTAACCGTTCTGACCTCTCACTTTCCATTCTTCTACGCAGTCGGGTCAGTTCAGTGAAGACATGATCCCCACAGTCGGCTTCAACATGAGGAAGGTCACTAAAGGCAACGTGACGATAAAGGTGAGATCCTCTGCAGAACAGGGACTGAAGCGGTGAGGGGAATGAGCAAATCTGGACTTGATGCTACGCTTTCTCCCTCCTCCAGATATGGGACATAGGAGGACAGCCCCGCTTCAGAAGCATGTGGGAGCGCTACTGCAGAGGAGTCAATGCAATCGTGTACGTTTGTCCACATCCTGTTGCTTTTGGGCTGCATTGGAAGGAAGGTTACTCATTTTTTTTTTTTCTTCCTGGGGGCAGATACATGGTGGATGCAGCAGACCGGGAAAAAATAGAAGCTTCCAGAAATGAGCTGCACAACCTTTTAGAGAAGCCGCAACTACAAGGAATTCCTGTAAGTTGCCGTTTGCAGTGTGACAGCATGTCTTTGAGATTTAATGCTGCCATGAGTCAGACTGAGCGACTCATAGGCATGTCTCCACACCCGTTTCTGTCTGAGCGTTACGACTCGGTCCAAGATCCTTCCTTTAATTTATTGATCCTCTGTTTTTCAGGTTCTAGTCCTGGGAAACAAGCGAGACTTACCCAGCGCGCTCGACGAGAAGCAGCTGATTGAAAAAATGTGAGCGACCCTCATTTTACCTGCTTCATACGAGATGTCGCGTTAATTAAATAATGCCGGGCGGGTGCACTTTTTCCCTGAAGATCTATTTAATCGGATCATGGTAGCTAATTGGAGATTGGTGTAATGCTGCATGAATGCTGTCGTCTTTCACTTCATGACTTTATCTTGTTTTTAACCCTTTGCAGGAACCTTTCTGCTATTCAGGACAGAGAGATCTGCTGCTACTCTGTTTCCTGCAAAGAGAAAGACAACATAGGTAAATATCTGAATGCATTCTCATCGATATATATTGTTAGGAGGGTTAGATAGAAAAAAAAACTATGTATATTAAATATGTATGTATATATAAAGTGATTATTCGCACGTAATTTTCTAAAAAAGAATGAATGCATTAATATTTATTAAGGCTAATTAATAACCCTTTGAAGCAACAGTCTTCTGCCGGTTCAGGCTTCCACAGCGAACGTTAATTTCTGATAATGCTCACTTTGTTTGGCATTATCTCTCTTATATATACATGGTCACTTACTAAATTAATAAATATTCAATCAATTTTTAGTACTTATTCTTGTTATTTTTTAGGTTTAGGTCACTTTTTCACAAAAGTCGAACTATTTGATGTGTAATGGGGCCTGTTGTCGCATTAACACGACAACGCATCGCTGAGCCAGCAAAGGAAAGTGATACATATGCTGATCGTCACGTTAGGTTAAATAAAGCATCAGCTCAGAGAGAAAGTTTACCTCAGTTTTTGTCCAGAACAAGAACGAAAAGTTTGTTTTGAAGAAGCTTTTTTTGAGGCAGCTACGCCCAGCAGCCAATCAGAATCAAGTATTCACCCAGACCATCTAAAGTGTTTGTTTTTTATGGCTGCATATCAGCATCTTTGTTTTTCTTGGACTAATAGAGCTTATCTTACTTCACTTTACTTAAGTTACTCTTCTGAGTTAATACGGGAATTTGCATCAGCTGGTTGCACTTAAATATGTGCGCATAACATCGGTCTTTTGGCAATAGAAGCTACTATGGCAGGTAGATGAAAACATGTCGGCCCTGGAGTTTGACACCTGTGCTTTAAATGTTTTCTTCATGTTGGCCTCAGTGAAGTGATGTCATTCACACCTTTTCTGGTTGAGACGAATACAAATGAATTGTTCAGATTCCTGACTAATAGGATCAGTTTTACCTGTTTCAGTGACCAGGATTCTTCCAGGCATTAGGTCACTTCATGCTCTTGTTTCTTTATCTCAGTTTGCCAAATCTACATAAATCGTTTATGGTCTTAAATAAGTGTGAAAATATTAATGTCTGATAAATGAATATAAAGTGTGTGGTGAGGGGTTTTATGGTCTTAAGACATCTATAATCCTGCTGTGCAGATTTCACCTATTAGGGTTTATTTTTAGAACGTCACTCCTGTGATTAACAAGGGAACGCTCTATATTAATTTAACACCACTGAAGTTCACATGAGCTTTTACCAGGGCAGTGGATTATCTGAAGAAGCGTACTCTGGTGCAGACCCATCAGCTTAGTGTGAAAGGACCCTTAATTGTTACCGATACTAATCATAAAAAGTCGTTTTTTTCCCACATTACTCCAGTTAACTTCAAGGGAAAAATTGGAACTCATTTATTTATCTGTCTTTTTTTTGCACATTTATCCAGCTTTGTTAAACTAATTGGTAAATGTTTTCAAACAGATCTAGTCTTTGAGTTTGTGAAGTTCTCCAGACATATTTCAGCTCACCTGAAGTTTCTTCAGACATTTCTCTTTGAAACTTGGTGTCATTTTAAGTGAAGATTGTCCTTTTTTTGCCTAGTTTCTAACAAATGTGTCGTAAAGACCCACTCCAGTCATCTTTTGATCTATTTAAAAATGATTTCTAGTGGTCTTTAAATTATAATAATTAGACCTGTCACATTATTGCATTAATTGTGATTAATTACAGACATTTTAGCGCGTTATTTGTGATTTTTAATCGCGTTAATCTAATTTTTAGTTAATTACTTTCATGCAAACCTGGAGCAGCATTTTATCCCACTCACACCACGGTCGATTAAGAAAAAAAAATTACTCGAACTTCAGTCCTGTTATTTATATATCCATGTTTTTACGCTTTCATTCAGCGTCACGTTGTCATTGCAACAGCTTTAGCGTGAGGTGCACATGAACTGCGCTCTGCTCCTTTTTGAGAAATATGATCATCATGAGAAGAAAAAAAAACAGCACAATTTTAGAGAAAAAGTTCACCTCTTAGTGCTTGCTTTCGTCCAGATGATAAAGTAAAAGTTCTTTTCTTTTTAAATAGCACATTCTAAAGTCTAAATAGTTCAATTCCTCCACTATGTTTCATTTTTTTCCTTCTTAGATTTTCTTTTCTATTTCATTACTGCTCTATCTCAGTCTTTAAAATGATCAGATTTAACCAAACCGGTTAAAGAAACTGTAAAATTACTCTTGTATATTTTCTATTGTCTTGCTGTTGTGGTAAACTGTGGAATAACATTTGATTTATGGTATTAACACGAAGTCATGTTAAATAATTTTTGCTCAGAAAAGTGAAGTGTTTCTATTTTTTTTGTTATAGTAAATTAAAGCAATCTGGACCTGTTTTTTTTTTATTAACTTTCTTATTTGTTTAAGATTGAAAAGAAAAAGCTTGGTGGTGTCAAAGTAAAGGTTGGAAGTCTTTTATAATAAACAAAAGCTTAATAAAACCACTTATTTGGTTTTATTTTGATCTTTTACTGCACCACACGGTCACAAACTTAAATAAACAACCTCAAAAGGAGGCTCTTAACAGCAATCATTGGGTTATAAAAAAGCGATTAAAATCGATTAATCCGATTAATTAATTACAGCTCACGATT
>NC_050516.1:1960188-1997382 GCF_002922805.2 Oryzias melastigma | reverse complement strand
GTTTTATTTTGATCTTTTACTCCACCATAATGTCACAAACTTAAATAAAAAACCTCAAAATGAGGCTCTTAACAGCAATCATTGGGTTATAAAAAAGCGATTAAAATCGATTAATCAGATTAATTAATTACATCTCACGATTAATTAATCACAGAGAAATTAGTCACATGACAGCACTAAAAACAATTTAAAAAGAACATAGTTTCTGCAGAATTACAATAGTTTATTAGGAATTCGCCTCTGAGTTGGTCAGGAATTGTTGTCACAGAGCAACCCCGCCCCCTCTTCCCCTTTTCTGTTGCAGGGTGGAGTGGGTTAGCTTTGTCCCGCCTATTCTACATCACAAAAACTCTCTTTTTCAAACTGTTTTTTTATCTGCTCCTGATTCAAAATGATTTGAATAATGAAATTCTCTTTACATATGTCCTCCATCGTCACACATGAACATGTTTAAAACACCGTTTTTATCAGAGCGGGTCTTTTAAGGTTAAAAATGTTAGCTTTATTCCAAAGTGAAGCTCTACCTGTCCTGTATGATTATCAAACACAGCTTAAATGTTTGAGTTGATGTTCCAGTTCAGTGACCTGTACATGTTTCCTTATGCTGAGAGGCAGTTCTTAAAGTTGAGTTGTCCTCCTCTTGAGGTTGTTCATCAGCTTTTCCGGCTCCCTCCAGATATCACGCTGCAGTGGCTCATCCAGCACTCAAAGTCACGGAGAAGCTGAAGGCGAAGGCTTGGTTTGTCCTCCTCTTCCTCTCCTCCAGCTACAGCTCAGACGCCTCCCCTCCCCGGTCCCGGGTCCTCACCGGTCTGCCCCTTCCACTGCCTCTGTGAAATATTCCAGCTCTGTGCTCACCTCCACCTCCCATCGTCCTCTGGAGTCCTGCTTCTTCCCGCCTCATCATTACCAGTCGAAGACGCGCCGCGCGTCTCTTTTCGTTCGTCCCGGCGGGACACATAAACATGTGATTGTACTTTCAAATTGTTCTTTGCCAAACGATGATGGTTGCTTCTGCTGATGCCTTTGATTCCTCTTAGCTTTTGGTTTTGCTGGCAGGCGGAGGCGTCCGCTTTAATCGGGCAAAACTGGCCTCGGTTTACACAAAAAAAGGGTTCACAGGACGGTTGTGTCTAAGGCAAAAACAAAAGAAATCCTGAGCAAAATTTTAAGTGCCTTCGACTATGAGAGCGTCCCAATCGGAGAGCTGTGGCTCCTCCTCCGACCTGCTGTTATCCCTCAGCCCGCGGTTCAGACCACCTCTTGACAATCTCATGTTTTGTAATTAAATGAGCTCACTAGAATGTCTGGGAAGTGGTGCTCCAATTTGAGCTGATGAGAAAAGTTACACTTCTGGGTGAATTGGTGTGCAGTTTGGAGATTTTGGCCACTTTGGGCATGTCGACACAGGCAGCAGAGGTCACCATGTTGATCCGCTTTTGCCTCAACCCTGTCCAGGAGCAGCACGGGTTTTGCTCCGTCAATCAATAATTCAGAGGCCAATGAATGTCCAGATCTGCAGAGTCCAGCCCCTCCCTCTTCCTCTTTGATCATTTTAATCAATCACGTCAATTGCTCGGACCACAGCCGCATTGAGGGCAGCGGGTTGTTCTGCAGAAAGCTGTTTGGTGTCATGATTTGTACGTGCATGTGCTTATCCACGTTCTATTGCAGATTTGTAAATAAAGACGTTAGCCTTTTTATTCAGACATACTGATGTAGATGTCATGCATTCTCTCCCTGTGACTGCTAATAAATGTGTTTTTATTTTTAAGGAATTCATGGCTGCACTTTTGTTTCCCTTTAAAGTAATTTTTATATTCTGCCACTAGATGGTAGCAGAGGACCAAAGAAATGACACATTTTATTATTTGTATATGAAAATATTTAGAAAAAAAATTACTTTAACTTAAAGTAATACACATTTTATTTATGTATTTATATATTTTTCCTCTTTCAACTCACAACTTGAAATCTGTTTTGTTCATTCCACACATTTATAAAAAGAGTAAAATGTAAAAACTTGACAAGATTGGTCTTCAGAGGCCTGCAAACTTTAAAACTAAAAAAGCCAAACAAAAACCCTCCAAAAGCTACAAAGTTCCACCTTACAGTTTAGAAAAATACATCTTATTTATGTTTTTGAGGTCGTTAACTCCTTGATTTATTTATTAAATGTAGCATGTAAAATTTTACACTATAGTTTTAAACTGACATGTTTTTTTTACATTTAATTTATTAAATTGTATTTAAATTAAAAAGGCAGCTTTATATTTAACACTGGTAAGTTTCTTTCAAAATCAAATGCACCAAATGACAAATAAGACTCAGATCTGGTAAAATGTGCAAGAAAACCAAATAAATCATACATTTTCCATCAAAACGACTTTGGTGCACCTTTATCCTTTTTCTCCTTTTATTATCAAATATGAACAGGACAAAATCCAATTATATATAAATGGAAAAAACAGCTTTACGTGTAAATTCAGTTCCATAATTTAGAAACTTTTTTACCATCTTTTTTCTCAGTTATCTGATATATTAAGATCTAAGAATAAATGAAAAAATGTAAATAATTTAAACATTTTGTATAGTTTACATTTTTTTCAAAGTCAAAGAGCCAAAATGGAGAGATAATAGATGCGTCAGGTTCCAGACTCAGATTAGTTTCTATCAATGACATTTGCTGTAGTGAAGTTAGTAAAATATAACAAGATTGCAGGCTTTGCATGCATGGCTGTCAGGCATCCCCACCGAATCCCAACCACAGCAATGAGAACAGTTCACCGACAAACACAGCAAAGCTTTGGTTTCTTGGTGAAAAAGTAGAAGCCGGTCCCGATACCAGCTAAGCACAGAAGCAGACTTGCAAAGAAAAACACACGAGCAGGATTCCTCTGGATTCTGGATTCTGTAAATTAAAGAGAAGAAGAAGAGAAAAACAATATTTTCCTTCACAGGATTTTGAGCAAAGAACTGTGAATTTGCAGAAACAACATTCAACAGATAAGAGACGCTGATCATTTGTTAAATCCATTTTACTTTAAACATAGTTTTAAAACAATGTAAAAAAAAGGTCACTGATGGTATAAATTGTCTATGAACCAGTTTTTTAAATAGTATGAAATTATGAATATTTCTAACCTTAAAGGTTTTGCTGCACTGTGTTGCATAGAGAAAATTTTAAATATTTGGTTGTAGTAATAGAGTTTCAGCAAACATAAATAATTTTTTTTATTTTTAAAACTGTTTTTTACTTTTATGTTAAAGGGTGTAAATACATTCACGCTAAAGAATTTAAGTGATACATCTCTACTTTTATTCTGAAAATTAAATGTAAATATTTGGAGACTTCCAAAAATGAAAATACAATTTCCAGATATGTTTTTAACCAACTGCCTTTAACCTTTATTTCATTTAATTATTTTTACTTTAAAATTGTTTAATGTTTGTAAAAATAGTTGACACTTTTAAAACTTTTTACTGATAGTCACAAATAAGATTTTGTGTAGATTCCCATGACACTCCTCTGTCTTTCCAGCAGGGGGCAGAAGTGAGCCAAGCATCAGCTTTTACAAGTAGTTAAAAAAAAAACAAGTAGATTTGAATCAGGAAATATTAAGACACCAAAATAGATTTCAGCTAAAAGTGTAACACAGTTCATGATGAATTATTTTTTATTTATTCTAACAGAATGCATCTATTTAGACTTGCTTCTTTTTTTTTCAGATTAAGCATCCAAACAGCAAAAGACAAAAATCTACATCTGCTTTAGAAAGAAACCTAAATGTCAGGTTTAATTTTGGTTCAGAAGAGCTTCCTGCTTTTGGTGGCTCATTTATCCTACAACTAAGTAAGCAGTCTTTCCAAAACCGGCTCAAAAACATGAAATGGCTTATTTAAGTCAATACATGTTTGCATACATATACAGGTAAATACACGTATATGCCTATGTATATGTAAGTCTCCATGTGTATATATGCATTACCTGTAAGTCAAATGACAATAAAAACTAAAATTTTTCTTTTTTTTTTAAATTTGTAATACATATTTCCCCTCAATTACTGTACTGTGTGCACGAACCTATATGTTTATGGGTATTTTTAGTTCTTGCACTGATATGGTCACTGTAAAGGCTTTCGGATTCCGTTACCCCAATTTCTAAAGATCAGAGACGCCCTCATGACTGAATATTTTTTTTCCCATTCATTGGGTAAAATGCAGACTCACCCCAGGTCATGACGAGAGGTCTTTCCAAGGCTTCATGGCTCACCCTACAGGAGTAAACGTCCCCCCTTTGAGGGGTGAAGCTCAGGGTTGAAATCCTGCGAAACGTCCCGTCTTTGTTGTGACTGAAACGTAGGTTCAACAACCCCTCCGTGACCTCCACGCCATTCTTGGTCCACGTGAAGTTGATGGTCGGGGGGTAGAAGTGATTGGCAGAGCAGAAGAGAGTGTTGAGCACCCCCTCCTCACTCTTGTAACGGGTATAGATGGAGATGTCAGGAGGTTCTGGTCAGTTAAAGATTGAAAAATCCCATTAATGATTTTTTTAATGACAAAAAAAAAAAATTCAAATTGTTTGGATTTCACAAGAATACAAAACTTTTCTTCGAAAAAGAAAAAAAAAGTGTTACAAGGTGTTTATTACCCTGATGTAAAGGACTTCCATGATCTGCTTTTTTTGCCTTTGCCAAAACAGAATGACAGTGTGCAATGCTGTTTCTGGCAAATTTGAAAGCTTCTTTCTTTAAGTCTTTTCCTCCTGATGGCACATAAGGTAAACGCCACACCATCTCTTGTTTGTTGAAATCAGCATATCCGATCGTGTCTTCATCAACAACCAAGTCCACTCGCACATCGTCGGTTTCGTAGCATCCATAGATGAAGTGGAACACGTGACTTGGTGCTGGAAAAGTAAAAGTCAGACATGACTGAAAGACTGAAGATAGAGTTGAAATAAGAGCCAACATGTAAAATGCTTTTTATTCCTGGGGTGAGCCCACAAAAACAAAAACTGGGAAAGTCTCTGTGCGTCAGGGACATAGATGACAATTTTATTTTGGACGCCCTTCAGGTTCTAAGATGAAACTCCAAATTCCATTTCTGACAATACTGAATGATGCAGGAATGTTTCCAGAAACCCCGGTGTCACCTGTGGATGAATCAGTCACGCAGAGAGGAAGCCATATCTGAACATGATCCAGAAGCTCCATCATATCCTGTGGGTAAAGTCTCAGAAAATGTTCAAAAGCTTCTTCATTTTGAACATTTTTCAAACTTTTCAGTGTTCTGATGCACTGTAAAAAGTAGGAACTCCCTCTACTCAATAAAATTGTGGCAACAAAGTGACAATAATATTAAGTAAATTCAACATGTCCAAAAAATAATTGATTCTTACTGAAATAATTGAAATAATAATCAGAAGTAATATGTACTAAGAAAAAGGAAATGTTTAGTTGGAAGGACCACTAACCAATCAAATTTATCATCAAAAGTGTTTCAACTCTGAGACTAAAGGAATGAAAAATTGCCGAAATTGGTCTGGACTCTCAATAGGAGAGGAATACGAACAGCAGTTTTTTTTTAAAAAAAGCAGTATTATTAACTTACATGTTGCTGTATTTAAGTTAATTTAACTAAACCAGTTTTTTAAAATAATTCTGCAGTAGGCGTTAATTTTGAAACTAGCCAATCTAAACTCTTCTGGAATTACACCAGTTTAACATTGAAAGTTCAGATGTTTGATAGTTTTCAAAAATCAATACATGTTCATGTCTAAAAAAGATAAGCAGCAACCAAAAACTAAGATCGTTTCATTTTCTCTAAAGATCCAAAATTGTCAAAACGGCTTCTCTTTTAGTCTTTAGTGTCACAGACTAGAACACGGACAACTACTTCCTCTTGCTGGACCGGAGGCTCCTCTAATCTTTTTGGTGTTTTCAGCTGAAAGTAGATTCTGACTCTGTTACCAAACCCTGAAGTAAGCTCAAATGAGAGCTGCAGTTGATGTCTTACTTGTTGAAGAAGCACAAACAGCCCCAGTGATCAAAAGCAGAGCAGTGAGGGACATTTCCAAGACCGAACTGACAGGAGGCGAGAAGAGAGTAAAGAGCCAGTCACAGAGGAGGAATCGCCGTAGAGAGACGATCTGCTCAGTTCCTTGTTCAGTCACATGGTTAAAAGGCAAATGAAGAAGTGAAACTGTTTTTGAATGCTGAAATGTTAATGTATGATGATAGACTATTGTGTTACTGTTTCGCTTTAGACTGTTTTTGATGCAGGAGTTCTGTGTAAAGATTCAAACACATTTAATGACTAGAAGTAAAAAAATACTGAACTCCTATTTAATGTTATTTAGGGAGTAAATGTTAGTCATTTTTAAGAAATTATGAACAGAAATGATGAACACATTTATCAAATATTGCAAACTGGGGAAAGTTAGGATTTTGCAGCTTGTAGTGGCAAGGTGAACACAATAAACAACTCCATTATGTACAAACAAATAAACAAATGTTAACTGTAACTTTAATTTTTTGTTAGTTTCTATCCATCCATCTATCTCCTTCCATTCATCGGGTCGCGGGGCAGCAGTCTAAGCAAATATGCCCAGATTTCCCTCTCCCCAGACACTAACTTTCAGCTCCTCTGGGGGGATCGTCTGTACTCCTGTTCTTGTCAGTGGACCTCGCCTCTGGCTCGTCTTGCGTCCCAGCTGTCCCTGAGTTCCATCTGGTAGAAGGATTGTCTGTACTCCTGTTCTTGACAGTGGACCTCGCCTCTGGCTCATCCCAGCTGTCCCTTAGTTCCATCTGGTAAAAAGATCGTCTGTACTCCTGTTCTTGTCCATTGTTCTTGTCAGTGGACCTCGACTCTGGCTCGTCTCGCGTCTCAGATGTCTCCAGTTCCATCTGGATGAAGCCCATCTGCTACACTATTCGAACATGTAGTTGTGGGGTTAGATAAGCTAATTCTTCTTTAACAGCTCTGGTACGTCACCTGTTGATCCTGTCCGTCCCTCCTTCGTGTGGACTTCCCTAAAGGTTCTTCTTTTTTGTCCAAGAATCTGTTTTGTTTTTTTTTTGTTTTTTTTTTTAAACTTGCCTCTTTCTAGAAAGAAGAAGGGATCAAGGGCAGGGATGCCCAGTCTAGTCTAGTCTAGTCTAGCAATCAGCTAATGTTTATATTTTATGACTGACTTTATGTTTTTGGTGTGAAGCCCTTTGAGACCAACCG
Source organism: Oryzias melastigma (assembly GCF_002922805.2). Lineage (NCBI taxonomy): Eukaryota > Metazoa > Chordata > Actinopteri > Beloniformes > Adrianichthyidae > Oryzias > Oryzias melastigma. The sequence continues at coordinate 1,990,146 of NC_050516.1, read as the reverse complement.
TGTTATAAAATTGGACAATAGAAATAAAACTGAATTAAATTGCTCTTAATGAACGGCTCTACTCCGAGCTCTCTCCGGGTGACCGAGCTTCTCACCGTATCTCTAAGGGAGCGCCCAGTCACCCTATGGAGAATACTCATTTCAGCCGCTTGTTTTGGGACCCCGATCTTTCGGTAATGACCCAGAGCTCGACCATAGAGGAGTATCGTTACAAAGATTAACAGGTAAATTGAGAGCTTTTTGCAGCTCTCTTTTCACCATAACAGACCGGTACAGTGAATACGGTAGACCCCGCTCCAATCCCCCTGTCGATATCATGCTCCAATCTTCCATCACTCGTGAACAAGACCCCAAGATACTTAAACTCCTGCACCTTTCTATTATAACTATAGTACATTGCTTTCATTTGTGTTGCTCAAGGACTTTGTATTGATTTTAAAAAAGGCCAAACAATAAAAGTCAGTGTACACAAAGCATCACAGGCATCAAAATCAATGTGAAAACAATAAAGGTCAATGAAAAATGGCTAAAGTAAAGCTGGTGCAAACTCTCCTTCCAAGCTGTCGCTCCTCACCTTTGGAACTCCCTTTCATTGTCTCCCAGTATTTCAAAGACGAATTGCAGTTTGTGTCAAAAAGTAGAAAAAGGATTTATTTTTATGGGATCCTTGATTTTAAAGACTGAAACCAGCAGGTGTAGCCAAAAGTGAATTTTATATTTCACACAAAGGAATGAAGTCAGGCCAAACCAGAAGTCCACACAGCCCACCTCAGCTGTGTTTTTTCAAGTTCTTGCTCTACAAACTTTAGATTGACATTATGTACGTCCAGCCAATAGCAGTGTGGGGGTACAAGGACATTAGCAACTTGGGTAGCACATCAAAACTTCTTTCTGCTCTGGGATAAGCCTTTCATAAATATTAAAACATCATCAGCAGACCAAGAAGTCTCTCATGACATTCAGGGATTCAGCCATGCCTAAGGCTGTTTGTGAGGTATGTTTGTTGGTTTCAGAAACAAGTATTGAAAGCTTCTTTTTTTTCTCATCCTGAGATGGACTAACAAACTTATCCAGAGTGAACTCATCTCTTCTGACTGAGTGAAGTCCAGCCCCTTAACAGCTCTGAACACAAAGCATGCTGAGGCCCTGGAGAGGACTGGAACATGATTTAACACTCCAGTCTCTGACCCAGACCACATACATTCACACGCCGGATGCACCTTTTATAAAAAACAAACCTAACAGTATCTGTTTTAGCAAAGCCATCCTCACTAGATGCAACGATTATTTTGCATTCTTACAATTCTATAGTTGCAAAAATTTGATTTCAGTTAGAAGAAAATCATAAACTATTAGAAAAAACCTTGGAATTTTATATCTGTCACTCAATATTGCTAATTTTGAAAGTGCCAATTCATATTCCAATGGTCAACTCAGTGCATCCTCCTTTATTTCCACAGCAGAAATGTTTGTTGACAACTGCTGTATAGCCCCAGGAAAAGTGTTGACTCAGTCCTGCCACATTTGACAGCTGATGAAGTGCATCTCCTTGGGTAGCTGTCTTTTATTTTCTACTCACTGTCTTCTATCTCACTCACTACTCTTTCCCATTCTTCATGAGTAGACGACATGAAACTTTACCCACACACACCAAGAGTTTTCTAGAGTTCAGGTTTCTTGGAAAAGTTGTGACACTTTTAAATATATATTTTTCCCAACAACAGATGGTTGATAACATAGCTACAGTCACTGGCTACTTTATTATGCACACCTGTCCAGCTGATCGTTAACACACATTTCTAATCAGCCAATCACAAGGCAGCAACATGCCGCAGTTCAAACTGAATGTCAACACGAGGAAGAAAGGGGATTTAAGGGACTTTGAACGCTGCATGGGTGTTGGTGCCAGACGAGCTGGTCTGAGTATGTCAGAAACTGCTGATCTACTGAGATTTCACCCATAACCATCTCTAGGGTTTACAGAGAATGGTCCAAAAAAGAGAAATATTCAGTGAGCAGTAGTTCTGTTGGCAGAAATGCTTAAGGGTGTGGGGTAAAATCAATTTGGTGATGTATCGCAATATTTCACTTGGCAATACTTGTATCGGTTTAAAATGCTGACAGGACGATATTTCATTAATTATTTAAGAGCATCTTACATAGAATAGAATCTTTTTTTTATCCCTCAAGTAATTTAAAAGCGGTCCGCTGCAATCACCACACAAACAAAAAACAAATAAAATACAAACCTACAAACAATTCAAAGATAATAGTTAAAAAAAAGTAAAAATATGAATTCAAAATATAATAAATACATAAAATATTCAGAAATCAAAACCTAACGCAGTAAAAACTATAAAACATAAAAATTACAAGTCAAAGACTTTTGCTTTCCACCCAAACCCTGGACAGCTGTCTGGCAGCACAGCACACTGAGCCTCTTTGAGCAGCTCCACACCACGACCAAAACAACAACAAGATCATGCAAAAAAAAAAACAGACTGTGTTAAAAGTTCAGTCAGCCTTGTGGGTTTTGTTGCTAAAAGATATGCACTACTTAGTTTTTTTCTTGGGATGGGTACTGAACCAAAATTCCTGTACTATGTTGCTGCCAGTATCAGTATACAGTTGCAGGGCTTAAAACGTTGTGATTTAATAGAATGAATTTCACCATTTTAATAAAATGCAAGACATATTATTATTTAGGTAGAGTTTTTTTCTAAGTCTTATTCTTAAAAAAATAAAAAAATATAAGAATTTTGTTCTGGTACAATCTCTGGATATATCGTGATATCTATCTATCTATCTATCTATCTATCTATCTATCTATCTATCTATCTATCTATCTATCTATCTATCTATCTATCTATCTACAGTTCACACAAACTCACTAAATTGACTATAGGAGAATGGAAAAACGTCTGGTCTGACGAATCTCCATTTCTGTTTCGACATTTGGATGGTCAGAGAAAGTGAAAACATATATCCATCCTGCTTTACTTCTGGTGGTGGTGTGATGTGTGGGAGGTATTTTTTGGCACACTTTGAGCCCCTTAGTACCAATTGAGCATGGGTTCAACACTACAGCCTACCTGAGTACTGTTGATAATAATGTCCATCCCTCTATGACTAAATTGTACCCATTTTCTGATGCTACTTCCAGCAAGAAAAAGCAACATTTCATAAAGCTGGAATTATCTCAGACTTCATTCTTGACCATGACGATGGACTTAAATGGCTCCACAGTCACCATTTCTCAACCCAGTGGATCACCTTTGGGATGCGATGGAACGGAAGATTGGCATATGACAAATATGCAGCAACTGCATGATACCACACAAATATGGGGCAAGATCTTTGCAGTCGCTTGTTAAATCTGTGCCACAAAGGATTAAGGCGTTCTGAAGGCAAAAAGGGGTCCAACCCTAAAGTGGGCAGTGAGTGTATATCTAAACAGGAATTTCACACTTTCATGCACAAAATTTCCTAAATGCCACCCAAGAGTTGGGTCAGAACAGTTTGAAGATGTCTGCCCATTGAGGTTGAGCTCAGGGGTTGGCATTTGGTCCCATTCTCTCCTGATATTAGTTTTTCGTGCCATTTTAGCAGAAAAGGCTTCTATCACCCAAAACAGCAACAATGAACCAGTTTGAAGGATGAAACAGCAGCTCTGGATAAGCCTATTAAGGTGTGTGTGTTGGATTTTGTGTATTTCTGGGTTTGTGTGGGAGATTTTTGGACTCACTGATTGCTCATGAGCTAGGACAGACAGACAGTAAAGCTTGTGACTGACTTTCCTCCAACAAGACACCAATTTATATTTTTCAGGGACCAAATTCATTTTAATGATGTCAGTGCCTATAGGACTGGTAGGGTCAGAGCCGACTGGTGTTTAAATAATGTCCTGTTTGTTCTCTTGTCTCTTTCTGAATTTACTTTCTCGTCCTTTCTCCAATCTGTCTTTATTCTTTTTGATCCAGTTCAGATAGTTTTTCTTCCTTTGCTTTCTTCCCCTTTACACATCTCTTTCACTGTCTGGCACCATCTCCTTCACCTCCTCCTCCCTCCTCTTTTTTAAGCTCTGTCTGTGCTCGCCTCCCTCTCTCCCTCATTATTCGGTATAATCAGTTGTCTAGACAGTGACTCCCCACACAGATCACACTTGAGAGAGAAAATGGACAAAGGAAGCGATGGAGGGAGAAAGAAAAAAAAGTGACAAAAGAGGAAATGAGACGACGGAGAGGAAAAGGGACGTGATAAATTGATTTGTCTTTTTCGCCTCCTGTGATACTCCCAGTGAACACGAAACAAGAAATTAAAGAAAATGGGCAAAGGATGAGTGGGAAAAGAAGAGAAAGGTGTCTGAACACACAGCTAAAAATACAAAACTCAAGGCTGATAAATTGACTGTGACATATTTCCTACGTTCTAATAATAACCAGTAATTAGTAACTAGATAAGTTACAAGATCTCCTGTTCCGCACAAACCAAAGTTTGTTTCTGTGGATCATTTGCTTATTTTGGATTGACTTAAAAGCTCATCTGAATGTGTTAGAGCAATCATCTTTGTCAACCTGAAAATGAAAGCTTTAGTTCACTTGCAAGTGAACCCTGGTGTGAATAAGAACAGTGTGAATGTACAGAAACCAGCAAGATAGTAAATTACAAACGAGGCATTCATTTCTAACAAAATAAATACCTAGGACTTTAAAGAAGAAAAACTAAGAAAAATTTAGAAAAATATGTTCTTGACAAATCTGGCAGAGACAGACATGCTCGAAACAGCAAAACACACCTGTTTCCTAGCGTGTTTTGGGCAATACCGGCCTCAAGTGAGGTATTTTTGTAATCGGATGGTGCTACCAGTTGGTTGGTTCCACTTCATTTTCAAAGCAAGAAGAGGTTTTTTTTTTTAATTCTTTGGAATTCCAGTCCTTGAATCTATGGATGTCTCAAGAATTTTAAGGATAAGTCCCTCAGACCTATGATGACAAGCCTGAACTCTGTAACGTAGCACATTTCCATACAGGAAATATGGCACTTTTACATGACTTTATCAAACAAAATATTGTACATTAAAACATCGATTAAAAAAGATACACAAATTAAAAAGAAAATTACCATAGCTCAAGTCTTTGCCAGAGTCCGCTTGGGGGTCGTGCACAGTATCCTTGCTGTTCCTCGAACTGTACTTTCTGGATTGAGATGTCTGAAGTTTTTCCAGAGATCTACTATGGCCACTCCTCCAGTTTGGGGGTTACACCTTGCAGTGTTAACACCACAGGCACCACTGTCACCTTCACCTTTCAAACTTTCTCCAGTTCTTCCGAGTCCCTGGTATTTCCCCAGTTTTTCATGTTCCTTCATCCTGATGTTGCCATCATTTAATACACACCACAACAGTGCTCCTCTGTTCTTTGTCCACCACAATAATGTCTGGTTTGTTCGCCATTACCAACCTTTCCATCTGTCCCTAGAAGTCCCACAGGATCTTTGAGGGGTGTTTCCCACTTTGACTTTGGAGTTTCCAGAAATACAGATTCTTTTTTTATGTGTGGAGCCATGGGGTCCAGATACTGCAGAGGCATCACGGGAGCTGCTTGGACCAAACACCATCACTAGTTTTATAGTGAATAAAACATGAAAAGCTAAGCTCCATCTAGACTTTGTTATCTTGCAAAAAGGACATACGTGTTGTGACAGAGAGTACATCTGACTATAGTCAGCAGTAAAAGTAAACTGTGTTTACTGAGGATGAAGTCCAAGGGAGGAGGTACAGAAAAAACGTAAGAGGTCCCAAGATGGAGCCCTGCGGAACCCCATACAAGAGTGGAGTAGTTTAATACTGCATTCACACCGAATACGATTTGCCTCTCTTTTGACACGCATTAAATGTACTGCTTGGCGCCCCAAAGAAACCGCCCAAGTTTTTCTGGACTTCATTCATTGCTCCGTCATGGAAAACATGGATGATGTTGAGTGAGTAGCTTGGGTTCGAATGTCTTGGAGAACTCTATAGAGGCGCTGGCAAGCACGTCGCCATGTCTGAGTTCGCCAGATCTTCTGGTCTTTCCTGGTGTGGTATACTTCACTCTGGGTTTGCCTGGGTTAGAGCCGTTTTAAATGTTACTTCCTTTTGTCTGTGGCCAAGTTTGAACATTAACCTAAGAGGGGAAAATTAAAAGTAAAACTGGAGGATCTTTTAATTATTGTCTCGATGAAAGTAAGAAAATCAACATAAGCCCATGGAGCTACAGTGATCAACGACAGCATCCGCGGCAGCTCTCTGTCTGCCGGGTAGCTAACCACCTGTGGGCCAGAGAAGTGAGCTCCACTGCCCACGGACCGGCAGCCTCGCTAGCTCTGCCAGAACCTGGGTGGCGGCACTTGGTTGCTCCGCCGGATCCTAGTGGAAGCGCTTGGATGCTATGCTGGATCCTTGTTATACTTTCACCCAAGCAGATGGCTAACGTAGCGGGCGTTATCGCTCCAGCTCCATGACACGCTGGCAACCTGTCTGGAAGGTATCCCGCCTTTACCGAACAATAACCGGGACAGTCTCCAGTGACCCTGGGGTCCAGCAGGTTAAGAAAATGGATGGAAGTTCAGAACAAAAATCACCACATTGAGCGGCCATATTGGATTTTTTTTCTACCCTTTGATCGAGTCATTGAAAACGTCACATGCCCAAAGTTGAGTTCCTGATAGGTTGACGCTGTCACACCACGCCCAACGCCAAAATCGCACTGCAAGACATCGGATCACGTCTGTACATTGACTTAACATTGAGGCTAAACGTCCTTGTTGTGATAATCGCGTCTGGTGTGAATGCACCATTAGAATAAGATCCATAAGTGCTGAGAGGCATAGTTTGGTCAACCAGATATGAGCCAGTCAGGTGAAGTACTGCAAACCCAAACCTTTTAGATTGGACAGTAAAATTTTGGGGATTTGCAGCATTCTAAAGTTGGACAGAAACATTTCCAAGACCTTGTTCATTAGCAGGAAGAATTTTAATTTTTAGCTGTAGGTAGACCACTTTGTCAAATATTTGAGAGAAATAGCATGAGATGGTCATGAAATTATCAAATCAGATTCATCAAGGTTTGGTCTCTAAATCAAGGTTTTAACAACAGCATGATTAAAACTTCCATCTACCGTACCAGAAGACAGACTTGTGTCTGACTGGATCTAATGGTCGTAACAAAGTTTTAGTGCTACTTTTATTCTCAGAAATATATTAAAACTAGCAGTAAACCTTTTTAAAAATATGCAAAACAATGTCTGCAATGATGATGAATTTAAGCCACAAGTTAAATATGAATTGGAATAGCAAGGGAGTCAGTAAGACAGTCTCTGTTTTTTTCAAATTCTTTGATGGGATAAAGCAGAAACACAGACAGGAAACTAAGAAGCATCAAATCTGTCACACAGTAATCAGATTAGTCTGATTATACAATGACATCACAGCAAACATGCAACACCCACACTCACACAGACTTTAAAATAACTCTGCCAGACCGTGTGTTGAATAGATGCGGTTCACTGTGTGCGTAACATTTCTAACAAACAAAATGTGTTTACGTGACATTATGACAAATGCAAACAAGAATTTAACAAGTTGCCTGCTGGTTGTAATTCTCAGGAGTTAAATAAAACACATTGTGTGGGTGGGTTGTAGGGGACAGCCACAATACTTAAAAAAAATAATAAAATCTTTTAATGCATCGTGTTGCCGGCTTCCCATCTGCTCACTTTGATTTACTGCCGTTGGAGGGAGATTCCACCACATAATGGATAGCTTTAAAAGATTAAAAGTTTTACATTTAAAATCCCAGCACAGACACATAAACAGCTTTTGCTTTGACCTCCTACATAGAATAAAAGTGCAGTGTTTCAAATTAACGTTTTTGGCTTCTATGGCAAACAAAAGAACAACAGGTGGATCTTTTGTTTTTTTACTGGCAATAAATTCTGTAAACTAAGAGGTCTTAACATTTAAGATGGTTTTTAGATCAGTGTTTTCTTACTAGATCGCAAAATAATCAGGTCAATACAAGTATGAAGTTTTATTTCACGTAAAAAACAAGGATTTTCTTATCCGTAAAAAAATCCCAAACACTTATCAGTTTGGGAATACTGTAATTAGTGAAAGTTTCATCTCTCAATGGACACTCCGTACTTGGAGATTGGCTTTTTAAAAATATATTTTGATTGTCCTGTCAAGTTAATTTGATTTCGTTCACAAGCCTGAAAACAGAACATCACAAGAGCCAAGAAACGTTAAAACAAACCACAAAGGGAATATGATTTCCCATGTATTTGATTGGTCTGATTGGTCCATTTTAAGATAATACTACATATAAGAATCAAATAACACCATATTATTTAGGATAGCTAAACAGATTTAAAAAAACACACAGAAGTAGCAAGACTTAAGCCTAGATATGAATGTAATACCCAAACATCTTTCTTTTTAAACGTATTTGCAGCTGGTAAAACAGCCAAAATATAGAATAATTTCCCATTCTGCTGTTAAAATTTTGCAAACAAATAGAAAATAGAAGGTGCTTGTGCCTTTTCCTAAGTCAAAGAAAAGAACGGGGGCATCACACAGGAAAGAAAGTGAAAGAAGAAAGATGAGCAGAACATTTGAGCTATTTCACCATGGAAATAAAATAGACTGTGGGACAGCATGGAAAACAGCGTGATAAGTTTTACTGCAACTTCACCCTAACTCCAAAGTTTTCTAATCAGAAAACTAAGATACAGAGCAAAAAGAAAAGAGGGGATTGCTGTGCTTTAAAACAAAACTTTAAAGACATCTGAGAAATGTTATTTTGGAAAAAGCAGATCTGAAGCTGAAATCAGCAGTTGGAGCAGCATGAGCACCAAAAACACAGAAAAAACTTGAACAAACTGATGAAAAAAATGGCTGTTCTGAATTAGTGTAACATCCATAGAGAAAAACACAGAGCAAACAGATTACAGAGTTTATTCCTAACATTTTTTTTACATTTATGTTGTACCCAGAGTTCAAAACTGGTTCCTAAGTAATACCTTTTTCAATACTGGTTGATTTACATATTATTTCAGAATATTTTTAATTTTTTTTGCCCTTTTCTTTTTTTTGAAAAAACATAATGAATAAAACCCAAATTCTAAATAAAAAGCTCCAAAGAAGCGACACAACATATCAGCAAACATAAGAGTGGAGCTTTAATCGTAAACAGCACCTATACATACAGTACATGACACATTTAAACGGATAAATGTTAACTTTCATGTCTAAATATATCTAAATATAAAATATAAATATCCAGATTATCTCTAAACAATTGGACTACATCATTTCACCACAAAGTTAATTACATTTTTCATGTATTGATTTGTAGCATCCGGATGGCTCAGTTGGTTGGGTGTAGGGCTGGCGAGCGAGAAACCTGGGTTCCTGGAGAGCCCTTTGAGTTGTATCCAGTGTGGGTCTTTAGGAAGGACCCTTCACCCTACTGCGCACTATGTAGTCTCCCTGTGCCTGTCCCCAGCCTGGATAAAATACAGGGTTGTGTCAGGTGGGAGCAGCGTAAACAGCATTAGGGCTGGATTGATAAAATCGATTTGAATTAGTCTAACCTTAGATCAATAATCGATCCACAAAAATAAAGATGGATCTAGCACAATAAGGTAAAGTCCGCTAGCTTGATGCTAACGTATGATGGGATTTCCCATAGGACAGCTAATGCTAACGCCTGGCTGACCAAAACATACATTGCTGAATAGATAAACAGCTTTATATACTCAAAGGCAGGAATTTTTCAAACTCTTTTCAGGAACCATTTTTAAAGTAACCATTTGTGGTCTAAAACATCATTTTTTGCTCATTCTTTGCTTATTCTTCTTGAAAAAAGTGTACTGCTATAGCGCGATCACCACCTAGTGGCCAAACTGAAACACTCCAGGAGAAGCAGAACAAAGTTTACAATGTTAATAACCTGAACATTTTTGTTATAAACGTCTTTCAAAATAAGAGATTGTTGAGACACAAAATAAAAAATCGTGTATACTGTAATTAATTATTTCCTACGACCTGCTGGTTGGGGACCACTGATGAAGGGAATTCGGCATAAAACTTTCTGCCAAACCACCTGTGCGAATCAGTGAAACCTGATTTGGTGTGGAAACTTGATGTACAGAGACGTGAGAGGGAAATATACACACCCCTTTTCTGTATTTGCTCAGTCATGGCTTGTGGTGGGGGCTGTGTAGGATGGAGTTGGGAATAAGTGGTCGTAGCGTTTTGCTCCCTTTTATTTAGGCCAGCCAAACCAACGTAATTAGAATTTCTGGGATTATCGTTCTCTTTCGGATCACTGAATCTTAAAAAACAAGAAATATAAAGCTATAAAGGGTGTTTTGTTTATGAATTCACTTGCATAGCATCTCAATTTAGTATTTGCCACACAAACAACAACAGAAGCTTAAAACGCCCACTATTAACACATATCCAAGCAGATACATATTCACACATCCAACTTTACACACAACACTTGGCAGTAGTTGTTATCCTGCTGCACAGAAAAGCCAGTTTGAGCCTCCAAGTACCAAGACTGTAAACATGGTAACAAATTTAAAAAAGGTAACTTTCTGTTTGATTTCTGCAGCCTTCGTCTCCTTTGCTTTGCTTTCTATCATTTCCCCCCCAGTTTTTACGTGTGATTCCTCCACCTCCCTGCAGCTCCACTAATCCTCTCTACCCCCCTTTGTTTACAACACAATCTCTGCTCAACAGAGGACATTTTTAATAGTCTGCTGCCTCAAACGCAAGTGGGGGCGTACAGGATGGATGAGGGCTTGAACAGAAATTTGTGTTAGACAGTAAAGAGAAGGAGAGAAGCAGAGGGGGGCAGAGAGACAGACAGAAGGGAAGATAATGAGACAGAAAAAGGTTGAGAGAAAGAGGCGGATGTGTTATTCTTGCGGGTGTTGCACAGACGGAGAGAGACAGACATTACCTCACACAGCTGCTGCAGTGAGGGTGACGGAGTGTGTTTGTGTGCAGCCAGGCGCAAACCTGCGCATAATATCCCAAAGCATAGATTTTAGTCAAATGTCACGGAATGTATCTTAGCAGTTTTCAGCACAGTTATTATTTTTACAGCTTTGCTCTTTCATGTTCAATTTTCATTTCATTTAGGATTTAAACAAAAAATGGAAAAATGTCAGAGCTGATGTTTTTGTGTCAATCCCACCTGTTTGTGCACATGTGATGATGCTGAGACAAGCACAGAACAACATGGACAAGTCACTGGGGTTTATTAATGTAGGTTTGTTCATCTTGGCAAAAAAACTAAAGCATACCTTCAAGCTACAGTTATACCGGCCTCTGAAGCACATGTTCTACAGAGCTAGGATTGGGACTTTAGTCTTGTACATGTGACTTACATTTTGTACCTCTAGCTTACAACTTGAAATGTTTCTTTTGTACATGTAGCTTACAGTTTGTACTTTTATCTTTGGTTTTGTACCTGTGGCTTATGACTTGAAACTTTTGTTTCTACCTCTAGCTTTCATTTTGTACCACTAGCTTACCTTTTGTGCTTGTAGCTTTCATTTTGTACCACTAGCTTACGTTTTGTACCACTAGCTTACATTTTGTGCTTGTAGCTTTCATTTTGTATCACTAGCTTACGTTTTGTACCACAAGCTTACATTTTGTGCTTGTAGCTTTCATTTTGTACCTCTAGCTTACATTTTGTGCTTGTAGCTTTGATTTTGTACCACTAGCTTCTGTTTTGTACCACTAGCTTACATTTTGTGCTTGTAGCTTTCATTTTGTACCTCTAGCTTACGTTTTGTACTTCTAGCTTACGACTTAAAACGTTTGTTTTGTACCTCTAGCTTACATTTTGTTCTTGTAACTTTCGTTTTCTACCTGTAGCTCACCCCTTGAAACGTTCTTATGTTTTGTACTTGTAACTTATTTTTGTTCCTGTAGCTCATGACTTCAAAAATTCGTTTTGTACCTCTTGCTTACAACTTGAAACTTTCGTTTTGTACCTCCAACTTACGACTTGCAATGTTTGTTTTCTAGCTTACGGCTTGAAACGTTTCTTTTGTACTTCTGGCTTTTATTCTGTACATGTAAGTTCTGTTTTGTGACTTCCACACATTTTAAAAATACAAGTTTCAAGTATCCAGTTCCATGCTAAAGGTACAACACAAAACCCACAAACTTTTTTCTACCATGTCTGACAGGCCTGGAAGAATCACTGAGTGTTGAATTTTGACCAACCAATCATGTTTCCAGAATCTCCATCCAATCATGGCGAGAGGCGAGTAGGACAAACATTGTTACATTCACACAGTGGGTATGACTCTCACAACTTCTTAAATTTAAGTTATGTTATAGACACTGTATACAGTAAACATAAACGCCCATTTCAGGCTTCCATGTTCAAAACTCTTGCGTTCATACTTTGCTGCGCACATTTTTACAACCGTTTTTGTGCTCTATGTGCAAAACACATGGCCATCAAACACACTTTGAAAGAGAAATTAATAATTCCAGGACATGCCCGGAACACCTCTCCAGGAAGGCGTCCAGGAGGCATCCGGACCAGATGCCCAAGCCACATCAACGGGCTCCTCTCAATGCGAGAATAGATCTGGGAAAGAAGAATCCTGTAGCGTGGTTCATCATCACAAATTGATTTTAATATTATTCCCTTTTTATCAGGCAAATTAATAACAAATAAATGTATGAATTAAAACTGTTATTAAACTTTTGAAAAACTGACATTGTGATCCACAACTTCCAGGTTTTGGAATTTCGAGAATATTAATTTGCCATACTGGTTAAACTCATAAGTTGAAGAACAACAAGAGAATATATCAGTTAGAAAAAAATGTAAAAAAGTTATCTTTAATGCAAAATGAAAATTTTATTTTAAAAAAGGGGAGGTGGTCCTCTACCCTTTCCTTAGTTGACCAGTACCTAATTTCCAGAAGGATTAATAAAGTATATCTATCTATCTATCTATCTATCTACGTTTTCAATGCCTTTAATTATTTTGCTTCAGTTTCAGTAAGTGAAGTCTTTACACTTCTTCAATCAAATCAAATCTAAATCTCTCACACTATTCCTGCTACAAAGCCATTTAATAATTGTGTGGTATGTTTTAAGCTCTGGCCTTGCGAGAGAAAAAACAACATTACCTAAAGAAGGGTAAATTTCATTGGTCCACAATTAGAACTCTGATGAACTCCACATATTATAGGCTTAACAAAGCTGCTCACACAATTTTTTTTTTATTTTTTATTTTTGGTCACAGATGCAGTAAGTTTTCCATGAGCAGAGATTAGGTCAGCTTTAGTCAGTGGCACAGATGGCCGAAAGTGAACCAAACTTATGTATTCAGTTCTAAGTGCTGGTCATTTTTGAAGAATCAGGGGCTGACTTTGCCAGAAACTGACCAATTTTTTTCCAAACTGTCTCATGCACATGGAGACAGCTGAAAATCAAGAAAAAAAAGTACACAATAAAACAGCAAATTGCAGTTAAACAAGTTAAACAAAACTTTTATGCTCACTGATGTTACAAATGACATCTGGGAAAACTGTTAATAATAGCAAAAGCTAAAATCATTTAGAACTGTTTTACTGTCCATCCGTCCCTTTATTTGTTTATCTGTTTATTGATTTTACATATATTTGTACGTTTATTGATGCAAACAAAACTGAGAATGCAAAACAAAGCCTAAAAACCTCCTAACAAACAAGAAGGTGTTACAACATCCCATAAACAAATATTGCATGTATACATATATTCAACAATAGATTGTAGACAAAAAGGACAAAGACAAGACATGAAAAAAATACGAAAATAATAAATAAATATAAAAGGAGTCAGAACTTAACTGAGCTGTTTGCTCATTATCATATTTGAATGTATAGTCTGTCCAAGGTCAAATACATATTTGAACTAAAGTTTTTCCTATAGTTCTTTATTAGACAACCTCAGACGTAAAGATTAAAATATTATTTTACCCCACTCCATCTCTCGTTAACTCTAGAACACTTTCACTATAAAAAGTTACACCCTCACTTTTACTGGGTAATTTTTACCTGGTATAATATACCTAAAAAATACTATCTGTCTTAAAAAATAGATCAAAATATCCCCTCTTTATTTTTTGTCGTATATGTGTTAAAATGCCATACTGTCAGTGGAGATCCTTATTAGTGAGTTTTCCTTATTAATCACAGAATACAATTATTGTTCCTCTCTCAGGGAGAAATCATAATAGAGCCAATTCAACAGCATCCATATTTTCTATCATTTAAAGGGCAAAACATTTCATTTAAGCATGGGAACATACGTCAAATTGTAATTTAAGTTTTATGTGTAATATTTATAGAAGCAAAATTTGCCAATATCTTTGTGTAATGTCTTTGAAAATACAAATAGTCTATACTGTAAATGACATCTATGTGTATATTTTTCCAGCAGAGAAAGGTAGAAAGAAATGATTTGGAAACTTAGAGAAGAATAAATAAAAGTAAATGTTAAAAGAAGAAATAAATAACTGTTTCAACTGTTTTTATCTTGTATATTTGTGATTTTTATTTCTACATAGGTGTTTCTCACTTTCACTTTTCTCGGTTTTGCCATGACTCTTTAAATTTTTTAACCATTTCAAGGTTACCCAATTCGTTTTTGTCAAATGTTTGTTATTATCTAAAGGAGGTTTCTTGGAGAAAAATGTTTCAGTGTGATCTCGTTTGATCTTCTGCAAAGGGGTTGTGTCCAAATTTGCTCTTTAAAAGCTGAAATGGACCCTTAAAAACTTAAAAAAAAAAATATTTTCAGTTTTAAGACATATTTTTGTTTATCTTTTCTTAAATATAAACTTTAAATAAACTAAGAGCTTTGTTTAGAATAAACTAAATTAGATTGGGATTTTCCATTTTTCTCCTTAAGCCAAAATTACTTAATTTAAAAAAGCTAAAGGGATTCATTTCCTTTAGTTTGATTTCACTTGTGTCTTCTTCTTCTCCTTTGTCATTCCCTGATCGGCAATTTTTTTCACATGTGCACATCCACGTCACTTCCTCTTTGTGGTTGAGTGATAGTGAAGTAATTTGATTCAGATTTGTTCCCGTAATTCGTATATTTTTCATTTGTTTGTTGTTCCAACATTGTATGTGTATGGGACAGTGAATGTAAAGTTCATGTTCCATTTTTTAGGGATTTTTCCGGTTACAGTCTCACCTGGTTTCATTTCATAATCATCTACAGCTGCCTTCAGTTACCTTAATAACTTTAAAGGGTCTGGGTTTTCCATCTGAAGCCTGCCACGTTACCTGCTGTTGTCATTCTTTCCTTGTATGTGTTTCTCATGACTGTGTCAAACCTTTAAGTTTCATTTATAAAATTGTCTGTTTCTGTCACAGATGCAGTTTTTTTTTCTTTTTGGAGTGTCCAAATCATTCTGGCCCCTGTCATTGTGTGAATGACTGTTACTGAGATTCAAAGTCCCTTAAAGTCAAAACTCAAAACACATGATTTTTCATCAGAGGGGACTGAAGAGTCTCCCCTATTGTACTAAAAGTTTATAGTTTTGACAGCTGACCTCAACCTCTTCCTCATTTGAATTCTAGAAATTTGTTTTACAGAACTATTCAAGTTTTCATTTTACGATTCATTCTACTGAACTGAGTCTTTTGCAGTTCAATCAAACTTGTTTCATCACCTCAGTAAGACTTAACCAAAACATTTCGACTGGTTTTTTCGTAATTGCCTTCTTGTAGGAAATGAAATCTTTTTAGATAAAAAAAAAAGTAGAAAATATTTTCTTTAAGTGAGGGCAATGGAAGTAGATATAAATGCAGCATCCCTAATGTGTATATTTTTTCACATTACTGATTTAGCTGTGTGCTTTTATTTTTTTATTTTTATTTTATTTTTGTTCAAGTTCTTTTTCCAATTTGTTCTCTTGAAGTTTTTGGTTTTTTTCTTTGTTTTTTATTCAAACTAGAAATTTTACATCCTAAACTCCTCCCACTCTCCTTATAAGAAGCCTATCAGGTCCTTCTTTCATTATTTAAACAAAAAGCAATACATTCTTGTAAGACAAAGGGCACCAGAACAGGAGTGTCAAAGATGTGTTTTACATAAGAACAAGTAAATACTGAAATGCATTAAAGTGGTGTCAAGTATAGATTTTCCTAATCTCTTGAGATGACTACACTGGCCACTCCACGCCCTCCTTAATTCTGAACCATTCTTAGAGAGATTACACTTGGAAAAACACTAAACCAGCCAAACTGACCTTCAGGGTAACATTCCATGTGTCATTTGAAATGATCTGGAAGACTGTGTGCATTTATAATATATTTTTCTTAAAAACCCAGCAAGATGCTGCCCACAAACCCTTTGTCTAAATCTTCAATTTATGACATATTTGCTGTTCTGTTTTGATCTTTTTTCTAATACAGGAGACTTTTTCCAAGAACTATTTTTGTAATGTAAAAAAAATCCTTTCTGTGTTTACAATACACTTTATTCATTATTTTCTTGGTAGAAAATAAAGAGTCAGACAATAAAATCTCATTAACCAATCTCTACAAAAAATATATATATATTTTTTCTTGATTCACACATAAATTCTGTTTTCTTTTTGTCTCTCCTGTGCTTCCATGAAGGGACAGTTTCTCATTGTGCAACAGAGGGCAGTTTGGGTGTCACTGCTGTAGCAGCTTAGAACAAACAGCTTTCAGGATGTTACGTAACACAACAACCCAGTTGGTTTGGAGCTAAGAGATGCTCTCCACTCACCCGGTCAATTAATCCTCTATTTATAAAAGTACTTCTTCATCTTTTTGACTTTTATTAATTTGAGTTTAGTTGAAGCAGTGTGAAGAAAAAATATTCCATTGAAGTTGACACTGAAACTAATATCAACAAAAATCCAATATTTTGTGAACTAGCTCTAAACTGCTCATAAAAAGAATGAGTTGCAACTTGCATAAATGGTGCTTCTTCCATTGCATGTTAAGGAGTTTATCCAAAACAGTAAAACCTGACCTGAACCCTAATCCTGACTGTGCTTTCAACCCTAACCCCTAATCCTAAACTAACCCCTTGCAGACATCAAGCCCCACGCAACAGTTTATTCTCTCACGTTTAAGTATTCAGAGGGTATTTGGTTCCCACAAAGGTAGAAGCACGAGAACACACACACACCCACGAACACGCACATTAAACATTATGCATTCGCGGAAGAGTGGGATTGCTCAAGCCTGCTGTTTTTCAGTACAGGGCTAAAGTCAGATTAGTGCTAGTCTGTCTGTCTGCTTTCACGGAGTAACATGCTTAATCCCCGTTTAATTCCACCTGCAATGGGATTGGCCGCTGCCTAAGACTGCCCTGCAGACTGCTGCACACCTGGGCCAGGAGACTTACAGTACGCTAGATATAGGAGGAGAGAGATGCATGCAAAAAACTATTTCATGTTTACCAATTCAAGTTATATGATAAAAATGTTTAACTTAGAAAAAAATTGCCAGACAGCACAGTTTAAAGATGAAAATAGTGTTTTTAACATGTTCTTGTGTCTAATAATGGAGGAAATATAAAGAAAAATAAGCTAAAAAAATTGCATTTCTGAGTATTTATTGATTCGATTTGATGCAAATCAGGAGCAGATGAAAAAAAATGGCATTTTGAAAGAGTTTATTTGTGACAGAAAACATGCTGGGCGGGCTACAGGCTTACCGCTATACAATGGGGAGGGGAAAGTGAGGTGGGGTTGCTCTCTGCCAATGATCTTGCCCACCATTTGTAGGCTCTGCAGAAAGTATGACACAGGTTTGACACCATTTTTTTTCACTATTTTTGGTTAAAGGCATAATCATAATTAAAAACCCATTGTGGAAAATAATAAAAACGGGAACAAAATTATTAAATAAATAACTAATAAAAAATTCATTTGAAAAAAAGCTAAAATAAATGTAATTTATTGATAATTTTATTGTAATTTCTGTAAAATCCAAGGTTTTCACAAATTAATTGAAATCCTTTTTTGCTATAATGTCACACTGAGCAAACAAGTCTTCGACTAAAGAGCAGAACTTCTCAGTATGGATGAAAAAGAAGTTTTCCCAGCTGAACCATTTTCAAAAGTGACATCTAGAGTGAACAGCTTGAGCCAAGCAGGAACTTGGCAGTGAGAATGCAATCTGCGCTGAAGGCTCAGAGGTCCAGACAGCCCATTCTCCTGAAGCACCACAACATATCAAGGGTTATGTTGTTAAACCTCAAGGCTACAAAGCCCCAAAACATATAAAGGCTGGCTGAGCAAACTCCCAAACTCTCCTTTTGTCCTGGTGAGAAATTCTGCATCCAAAGTTTCACTATTGGTTGAACTTTTGGCCCATCTGCTGGAATGGAGATTCATAGAAGTCTGCTTCCTTCAGCCTAACTCCACCACATGAACCGAGGTCAAATATGAGCCATAGAAAATGCAAAAATGAGTCCAATTGGGAGCCAGACATGATTTTTTTTTTCTCTGAATTGGTACAAAAGACTTCACGTACAACAGTGAAATGTTCTGAAACATCATGTCAAGAAAACCACAACAGTAAAACAATCTTACCGTGACTCACTTCCACCTTTTGTCATGGTAAATAATGAACAATACAGCAGCACGCTCTGTTTCATGACCCTAAACTTACTCACCTGTCTGGAATGCAGCCAGTCATGTTATCTATCCTACTTTTCAGTTCCATGCAGAAACGCTTCCCCTGATTACTTCAAACTCAAATTTTACAACCCAGTGACTCCATTCTTTTACCCATGAGTGCATGAAGTTAAGCTGCTTATTTCAGCTTTCTTAGTGTACCTGTCAAAGAACAGGATTCCATGCTAACTATTTCACTTGTTTCAAAACATTAACTGAATAGTCCTTAAGTATTGGATCAATAAAAGTTAATCCTGGTTTTAAAAGTAATTGGAGCCATGGCAGTTAATCAAGAGTTGGAGACTCAAATAAAATGTAGCCTGTAGAATCAGAGATGAGTTGTCATTTTTATTTCTTGTATTTGGCTGAAGGTGTGACTTGGGGGGGCCCCTTGAAGTTGAAAAAAAAATGACTATGGACCCACATTGGATAAGAAACAGATTTTAACAACGTTCAATGGGATTTAATTTAACCGGCTGTTCTGAACTCCAACCAGGGGTGGAGCTGGAATATTTCCTATGGATGGGGGGGGCACAGAAGGCTTTGGAAAGGAGGCAAATGAACAGCAATGTGGACGGCCATTACAAATGAAAGGATCAAAATTAAACAGTTTTATTATTTATGTTTTGAATATTAAAAATTAGAGCTTTCTTTAAGCTGAGGTGATATTACCAATGTAAGTAGATGCAAATATTAAAAGTGTAGAAATTCTTTAAAAAAAAAAAAAACAATTTGCTGGGTCCAGTGGTGGACTTGGCATATTTGAGGTACTCTGCAGCTGCTGTATTAACTATTTTTTTTTTTTTTAAATCCTTATTTAGGGTTAAACATAAAATAACTTCATTACTGATCCACTTTTGGACAGCATTAATGTTAGCAATAAAAAAAATTGCGAAGCATTTAAAAACGGAAGCAGAAATAACACTTAAATGTTGAAGAAATTCATATGATATACATTATTTTTACTTGAGGGGAAAAAACATAGAATTTATTGAATGTGGTAATTTGTGGAGGAAACACTTTCACATGATCAGTCTTATGCCATTTCAGTGATTTTGGGTCTTTTTTATGACGGAGTTTAATAATGATGGGCATAAAATGTATTTTACACACTTAAATTGAATGTTCAGCTCAGGGGGCCCCAGGCGATCATCAACCTTTGCCTAAAGGTAAGTCCGCCCCTGGATGAGCCCAACATGTCTTTTAAACATATTGTTTTATTTTTGCTTAAAGAAGCTTGTATTGTTAATTTATTGACATTATGTCCATAATGAAACTAATATTGACTTGAAAATTGGAGGTTAAGTGGGGTCGTCAAAGCTTCCCTGTAACTCCACCCCTGACTTCAACCCTTAACTTTCACTGGTGGGTGCCTGACTAACCTACATAATAGAAAAAAATTGTGTTTATGACCTACTTTACCATAGTTCTCACTCGTGTACCAAAACCTAATCAGTGCTCTCCCCGTGATGAATAGAGGCAGGGGTGTCCAAACCTTTTGCCAGTAGAGCCAAATTTGGTGATGTGAAAGTGTTTTCAACCTGACGTTCTTTGAACTACTTTAGTAGCGTTACATGCAAATTGACTATTTATTGAACATTTCATTGCGATGGTATACTTTTAATTTCGCCCCCAGTCTAACACCAAACACTCGATTTCTCCACAGAGCTAGCAGTGATCAACAAAAAACTTTCATTTTAGATGCAGAATACAGTATATCTTCGGTTGTGTCCTGTCTTCAATAAATTCCAGTCGTGCAGAAGCATGTCTGTGTTGTGAAGCAGTGTACAGTAATGATGGCCGGGCCTTCTAAAGGCAGATATATGGTATGTGCATTCACCTTTGAAGAAGTTTGGAATATTTTAGTGGGAGAATTGCACGGCTTTCTCCAGGCAGAGCTTCAGGAATTGAGTCGTTTTACTTCTGGGTAGGAAAAAACTCATGAAAAATAACTAATATTTCATAATTTGTTTTTTAGTGTTGCAATGGTAATACATAGTCATATATATGGATATAGCTCACTCTAAAAGGCTTAAGAAAATAAGAAATAAAACTGTCTTGGTTGGCTAGTTAAAGGGTGGGATTATAAAAGCCTTTCAAGCTATCTACTGAAATCCTTTTGACAATCGTAATAGTTTGTGTCATGAACTGTTTACAAAAGAGCTAATATGTATATTTATGATTAATAATTGAAATATTTACTGGTGTATATGTACATGTGCATATTTTCCAATTACTTCAATGACTAATTATCCTATGTTTGATATATCTTTGTATGAATTTCTGTTGTTTCTTGTTTTTGCTTTGATTGCTTAAAATAAACCATTTCCAAACTAGAAGACCTAATGTTTTAGTAAGTAAAGACGAATTCAAACCTGGAGCATTTTTTTTTCCACCCTAGGCCATTTTATATTTAAAAAAATATTCAATGGACCAAAAATGAAGTGAACTTTTTAAGTTCCTTCTGAGCAATTAGAGTGACAGTTGTACAAAACATTTATTTCTGCAATTCAGCTTCTCTTTTAGTGTTTATATTCATGACAGAGGTCATACATTTAGAACCTATTAGAGAACTTTTTTTTCTTTCTCCTGTCGTCTGATAAATTTCATAAAAATTAAAAAAAATATTTTCGTTTTTTTCATGTTGTGATCATTCTTGAGTCAATTAGAGAAAGTTAGTAGAGATGAATGTTAAGGGAGACATATTCTTTCATAAACATGATTGACGGTTTTAACCCTTTTGGACGGATGTCTCCACTGCAGATCTGATGGAGTACATGAAGGCAGTGATGAAGTAAAGCTTGACTCAGTGAAACCTGGATGTTTTCTATACTTGTGCCGTGCAGGCCTGCCTCCGTTCTGCTTCTTATCGACAGTGTTACAATACAGAGAGCCGTGCTTTGTTTTTGGCATCTGATAAGCCAAACTCAAGGATCCTTTACTTAAACTGACCCTCCTGGATCGTCTTTCATCTTTTCATTGGTTCTTAAAGAGGCACCAGAGCCACTGCCGCCACCACCACCCCCTCTGCCTTAATGCTGAGCCATTTTCAGTCTGGGCATCAAAAAAGACTGATAAACAGATACAGTCACTGTAGAAGAGCGGCAGGCGGGCAGGCTGGGTGATTCAGCCTCCTCAATCTTCAAAGGAGAGGGGTGTGATAAAGATGGAGACACAAAGAATGACCGCACCTGGGTGTCCGACCAGTGACTCAGCCCCCCTCAGACGGTAAATTGACTAACCTCGCGCTCTATCATCAGTCTCAGCCTGCCGCCTGCATGAAGGCCGCAGACAACAAAGATTTTTGCATCCTCAGCTTTGAACAATTTGCAGACAAGGGTGGGTCTTTCTTTTTTTTTTAATAAATGCTGAGACCACTATGGCAAAGTTATTCCACACGGTTTGTTTTATTGCTGCTATTTTGGATGTTACACAGAATGTGTGCAGACTGATTCTGTTCATCCGTGACTGGAAACTGTGACATTTTCATGATTCTGTCTTTGGAGAATTTTTTGGCTCTCTTGTCTCTGGTTTGTACATTTCCTGCCATTCAGTCACAAAAGCTAGATGTTTTTTTTTTTTTTTAATTTCCTGTGTTGACTTTTAGAACTTTGTCTGTTCTGTCAGAATCTTTTGTCGTCCGTGTATTCAGTTTCTACATTTTTGTCATTTTCTTTCTGAATGTATTAAAATGACTGTGGTTGAATTGGTAGACTGTGAACAAAAGAGCTCTAAAGTTCAAATCCATCACAAACAGGCCCTAGAATCACATGACCAACTGTTCCGACAGCCCATAAAGTGAGATTTAAAAAAAAACAATGGCATTTTAAGCTTCTTTTACAAAGATTTACAACACATGTCATAATTGTATCTATTTTTAATTACATACAAAATGTGTAAATACTGGATTAACATGTTAAGTGCCATTTTGGCTGCTGATGTCCAGCAGAGGGCAGTATATTTTGTCAGAAAATCACTCCAATCAGACTGAACCTCAATCTATTTTTGTTGCATTAAAACTTTTGAAGTCAACATAATTTATGTCTAATTATCAAAATGTGGCAGTCCAACTTTCCCCAAATTATCCCTCTGTTTATATTCGTTTAAAATCCCACATTTAGAGAGTTTAACGTGTTTTTACTTTAAAATTGGTGTCAGAATTAACTTAAAAAATGTTATATTTGACTGTTGTTGATCCTTGTAATATCATAATAGGTCAAATCTTTCAAAGATTCAAAATTTTTTTTATTTTCATACAAGGAGATCAAATATTTAGGGATTTTGGTGGCTGTTTATTTTTCTGTCTGATGGTGCATTAGTGCATCCAGATGGACATTAAAACTACTTTAACATGCAGATATTAACTTCAGCAGGCCTAATTAGGAAGCTGACTCAGATGAGACATACTGTTACTGTCTGGTCTTATTGGTCCCAGGGGCCTGTCAATCATGGAAGTGACATAATGCTGTCTGGCTCTTTGGACCTCCTAGACACACACACACACACAGCATTTTAGGTTTTAATATAAAGACGTAGAAGCAGATTATGGTCACCAAATTTCAAATATTGTGACTTTACACTAGGAAGTCAGAGAGGTTCCCCCATTGATCTTTTTACGGGGAACACATTTATAGCGCGACAAAAAGAACAATATTCAGAAGTGAAATTTAGTCAAATATGTGCCTAACCAGGGGTTTATGGGAAATTGTGATATTTTTTGGTGTGGATCATATCCATCCCCTCTTTTGGTCCTCAGATACCTCATCCTTGTCACAACTGATATTTTCCTCCTTTGCTTTGCAGCGTGGGAAGAATCTTATTGAAGTCAAATCCAGCCTCTGCAGACTCCTCTGCTGATATGCGTACACGCTGCATCCATGGCAGCCAGCTGGGTCATCCAAGAACAGGGCTGATGATCATAAACCTTTCACCTCCAAGCTGAGGAAAAACTCATTAATTGGGTTAAAGGAAAAAAGAATGGCAGTATCCTGCAGTGGGTGGGAAACCACTTCCTAGAGCTGTCAGAGTGATGGAAACTGACATTATTGCTAATTACTGCATACTAGGGCAGATCATTTCTGTTCAGGTCCATCACATCATCAGGAAGGACGACACTGTGGAGTTTGTCTACAAATGTGACGAGACACAGTGTGCCGTGTGATCCTGTAATGGGAATGTGAGCTGGCACGTCTGAAAAAGCGGGACACAGTGACATTCCCTTGCTGTCAATCTGAGACATGGACAGGAGTTCTTTGGAGATATTTCCACCACACCTTACCGTCCATTATACACTACAACAGATACAGGCTATGAGATGCAATTAAAAGCTTTTAAAGAGAACTTTGTCTCTTTCTTGATTTAATTGCCACACTCAGCAGATTCTTTTGGAGTCCTGTGTGACAAGAAAACATAAAAATACAAAACACAAGAGGCTGCATGGTAAGGCTGCCTGTTCCCTCTTAGAAGAAAATGCCTTTTTTGGAACTCCAGCAGTGACCCTTCCACGTGGATGTTAAGCTATGCTCACACCACCCTCAGCAATACACATTCAAGCAGCTATTTCCAATGAAAAGTGTAAACGTATGCTTCTAGCATTCCTGTGCAGCTGAGCAAGTTTCTACGACTGTTTTTGGGCTCTACGTACAAAACAAACGCCCACTGAACATGCAATGAAAGCTAGACCAGGTCGAACTTTGACCAATCAGGGACTCTAATTCGGTAATGACGCACGCCTGGTGTCCCTTTTCATTCATGAAAGTGCCAACTGCTTCAACATTGATCATTAATTATTGCCGTTTGTGTCAATTCGAATTACATGACTCCAAGTCTTTCAAATATCAAAACAGACCCGCGAAAGAAAAAGCCTGAAGAGATTTGCACCACTTTGACATTTTGCACAGATTATAGGATATATGCTAGTAAAAAGTACAAAAAAGAAAAAGAAGCCCCACCCTGCTTGTCCAGTGTGAACACCATAAGCTAAATGAACATGCTTCACATTCCTGGTGTGTCCATTGCCTCTCTATGCATGTTTTTCTTTCAATCTAAATCTGTATGTCCTAGGTTAATTAAATGACACATTAATATTAAAGTATGTGGTGTTGTTGGTGTAATGTTTCCTGGTGATCTGCCCAAAGTATGCAGAATGTCATCGGTCTGACTCATTCAGAGAACATCTATAAACCCATGCTGCTAGTATAGAGCTATAACTTGAAATAAAAAAAATGTGTTTGGGCAATTCAATAGAAAAGTTTAAAGGGTTGAAGTGTCCTTGAGCAAGACACTGAACCCCCCCGCTTGGTCCTGGTAGCTTGAGGTTGGTCCAATCTCCCCAGACGCGATTAAAGTGACAGGGCCGTCAACTTATGATGTTAAGTCAATGTACAGATGCGATTTGAGGTCTTGCGGTGCGTGGGAGTATTCTTACGCTTTTGTGACCACTCCTGCTCGCCTGTGAAATTATTTTTATGCTCCCAAAACTACTTCTGCCCCCTTGTGGAGGACTATGTGCTCATGGAGCTTCTCCTGCGTGCCTGTGTGAAACTCAACGTTGTAGGGGGGGATGCCCAGAAATGCCCACATACCATTCGTTTTTCAAATTTAGACTAAAAATGAAAAGGAAGGGAGAAAGGACTGCTTT
The DNA here is from genome assembly GCF_002922805.2 of Oryzias melastigma. NCBI lineage: Eukaryota > Metazoa > Chordata > Actinopteri > Beloniformes > Adrianichthyidae > Oryzias > Oryzias melastigma. The sequence continues at coordinate 1,964,766 of NC_050516.1, read as the reverse complement.
ATTTATCAATTTCTAAACTACTGTAGTAAATGAATCATTCTTGATGTTCCCTTTTAAAAAATTGAAATGAAGCAAACACATGATGAATTTCCTAAGAAAAGTGTTCAATCACGGGGTGAGGAAAACGCAAAAAGAGGAACTCTGAATTTAAAAGTTTAATTACGGGTGGAGCAGAAGTATTCTGGTGTCAGAAATCTTAAAGCATTGAATTTAAAAGTGCTTTGTCTCCTTGTTTCGTTTTCAATTTAATGCTTTAATGGGGACACAAAGACATTATGTTTTTCTATAATAGTTTAGAAAATGATAATTATATGAAATAGACATTTTTAATTCTTTTTTGGTTTATTTTAATTTAAAAATCGAATAATACACGGATCCAGTTATGGCGTCGGTATTGCTCTAGCAATGGTAACGGGGCGGAGCCAATAGAAAAGTGGGCAATCACATGCAGGTTTTCGTTTATTTTTTATTAATTAATTTTTTTATTTTATTTTACATGAACTCTCCATGAGGTGCGCTCATGGAGGCAGAATTGTGCCTATGAAACGTTCATTGCGCGCAGAGGACTTTTGGCAGAAATTTAACTGCATAATCGGTTGAACCCAAACACAGCGATGTCCTTTCCATCGCCTCTGTAGAGTCCTCCAAAACAAATAAACTCAAGCTATTGGCTCAACACCATCCATGTTTTCCATGACGTGGCCACAAATCAAGTCCAGAAAAATGTTGGCAGCAAGCAGTAATTTTCACATGCGTCAAAAGAGAGGCGGTAGACGAAATGTGATGCGTTAATTGTGACCGGTGTGAATGCACCATGAGGGAATGAAGCCACCATCAGCGTGTGTATGGGACTGTAAACCGCTTTAGACCTAAAAGCAAGGCAGAAAAGCTCTATATAAGTATACACCATTTGCTATATATTTGCAAAAAATGCAGCATATTTTTCCTAACTCTTTTACTGCAGAGAAATCAGTATTTGGGAATTTTTGAGAGAGAAGCCTATATGTGTTAGTTAACTACTGTATACATCAATGTCCTTTTCCCCTCGCCATCAGACACTTTAATAATAAACTTTAGTTGCTGCTGAGAATTTTGTGGCAACACTGTCTAAAACAGGACTCAAGGTCTCAAAAAACTCAATGTGTGACACAGTCTCAACCGACGTGATACATAATACCCACAATGTGATCTCTCAGACTACCATTAAATGTTTGAGGCTTATTTTGAAAAGTTTGCTTTTTCAAGGCCCTGTTCTGAGAAGTTTTTAGCCTTGCTCCCCCCATCAGAATTCCTCCCTCATTCTCCAAACTGAGAGGACTTTGTCTGCTGTCAACTGACGGTAAAACGCCATTTACTCATTACTTCAAGTAACCCCACTTCAAAGAAAACTCCACATTTCATCCAATAACAGAGAAGTCAGTCTTTCAGACAAAAATGTGCTTTAGTTGGTCTTAAAATCAATCGGATGAACATATTGGTGAAGGCGTTGCTCTGTAAATGTGCATGTCTTTGTCGAAACTGGTTGTTTACAGGCATTCATTTATTGCCTCTGTTATCTCTGCTGAGACATGTTGTACTTTCAAACCAGTCAAAACTTTTCCTCGCTTGGTTTTCATGGGTGCAAACGGGGTCCTTTGCACTGCAGGTGCGAACATCTGTTTACTGAAGCCTTTACAGCCTTTATCTTGTTTGTCTGCAGTCTGCACATGATAAATCAAATCCATATCATAAACTTATAGAGTGTGTAGTATGCATTGAGTGTGGTCTGGGACTCACCCACTCACTTACAAACAGAAACAGCATTTCTGCTGAGGCACAAACCACAATGTGTTGGAGTCAAGGACAGGATCAATATGCCAAAGAAGTATGCAGAGGTGTTACTATCAGGATGTAGGCGTGAACCCTCTAGTTTACATCAAAGGGTTTCTTAATAACCTAAATGTGTCAACAACAAATCAACAAAATGTATTGATTAAACCTGTACCTCAGCATAGACTATTTGGGGTCAGGAAGCTTCCTGAGTGACCTTTTTTTTTACTTTATCTTAACCTATTGAATGTGGTCATTCATGAAGACACTGCAGGGCCCCAAGGTATGACTGGTATTCCACCTGGAACCTTCTGTTGTCCTAAAAAGCTATGTTCACAACGCCCTCGGCAATGTCCATTCAAGCAACCACTTTCAATGAAAAGTCTATATAAAGGTGCACAAATGTGCATTTCGGGCTTCCACACTCAAACCTCTCGAAGTCATGCATAGCTACGGAAGTTTCTACGACTGTATTTGTCCTCTACATGAAGAAACGCATGGACACTGACTATGCATTGAAAGTTACACCAGCTTGAACGTTGACCAATCAGGGATTCAGATTTGGTAACGACGAATGGATGGTGGCCCTTTTCCTCATACAACTGTAGGTATCAGACGATCCTCCTTGCTCGTCCAGTGTGAACATCCCGGGCAATTTGTGTGATCAAGAACTAGTGTCACATGCCCATTATGAATGTAACATAAGCTTTTACTTACACCAGGTTTTTTGCAACAAACCATGTAGGAGCATGTTGTCTTATAAGGTTCCTTTCACACTAGCATTATCTGCTAGACTGTTTCAGAGACGCTTGGGAATGCTAATATTTAATACCAGCTTCATTTGGCTTAGATCACTTTCACACACTGCTCTTTGTATTAAACTCCTGAAGTGGACCAAACGCTTACAAAAACTAGTAAAAGAAACCCTTAGCAGTTGAAACACGTTGAAGTAAATCACATCTCTATCTTTCCATTTGTCAAACAAAAAGTAAAAAAAAACTCTCTGACTACCATGTATCCTTAAGCACCTCTTCACTTCACCATGTTTTTCCAACTGATATTTTCAAACTTTATCATTGTTCACACTTACTCAGATCTGAGCTGTGGGCTGTTTTTCTTTTCTAATGCACAACGCTGACATCATTCACATTCTTTGCTTGTGCTTTTCAAACAATGATGGGTTCTTTGGCATTCACATTGGCGTGATCCGCATCAAGGTACATTTCCGTCTGTGTTGAGGCTGGCAATAGACAACGGTTCACTTGTGTTATTTGTGCCATAGTTCAGGTATGCTTACAAACTCACTGAACTAGTTGGGGTCAGAGTTCATGAGTCATAGTCAGAGGGGTAAGCATTCGCAATGGAGTAGTCTGCATCATAATACATTTGGATATGTCCTGAAGCCATTGCTCTGATGTGGACCATGATTTATTTATTTAATCCAAACAAGAGTTCAGGTGAGCTTACACACTTACTCTCTGTTAAGGTCATAGTTCATGAGTCTACAGTCAGAGACTTCATGTAAAAATTCAACGAATTTCAAGAAATTTTATGCCAGAGACAACAAAAGAAATCTACATCAGAAGCTATGTTCACACCAGGCAGGAATGTGCCATTCATTCCAGAACCTGATGACTGTGAGGTCTTTAACATGCTTTTAGCATATGGTGTTCACACTGGACTGCTACCCAATACTAGTGCATGTAGTTGGAAGAGGCTTGGTGAAAAATGTCAAAGCAGCTTTTTATTTCCCAGCTCCATTCCAATATAGGAAAGAATTTATGCCATATAATTCTGGCCATACAGAAATTGAATAGTAAATTTCTCATTCATTATCAATAGAAAAATAGCTTCTTATTGGTTAAAGTTCAACTGGTTTATCTTACAATGTCTGAAAATTGACTTAAAAAGCTATGCAAGAGTTTATGAAAAAGAGCATGCACGTTTACAAAGACTTTTCATTGAAAGTGGTAGCTTGAATGTGTGTTGCCATGTGAACATAGCTTAAAGAAAGAGGAAAAAAAACACAAAGACTCAACTCACAGATGACAATTTCTGGATAGCTCCAAAATCTGTTGGAGGAACTCTCCAGGCAATCTGAAGTCCAACTTACATTTGATCCTACAATCCCACCGCATTCAAAAAGGCGCTATACGTGGTTTTATGAACATGCATATCAGCCCATGGTGTTCACACCGGACAAGCAGGGAGACGCATCTTACATTTCCACTGTTTACTAGCGCTTGTCTGCCTCATACAGTTGGAAGATCGGCTTGATGTGAACTGTCAAAATAGTTCAAATCTTGCTTCTTTGAAAGCTCTATTATGATATATGAAATCATTTGTGTCATATAATTCTGGTTAGGCAAAAACCACAATTATTGATTTCTCCTTCATGATCATACAACAATCCAAGTCCCTGATTGGTCAAAGTTCGGCTGTTTTGTGTTTTTAGCAGTCAAAAGTTAAACTGGTTGATCTCCCATTTATGAACGCCCAATCAGTGTGTAGAGCCTGAGAAGGTGCTAAAAAACTTGCGTAGGGACACGCAAACGTGGAAGCCCAAAACGTGGGTTTACATGAGTTTTCACTGAAAAGTGGTCGCTTGTACAACAGTAGGGGAACTTTAGCCTATGGCAGTTGCTGAGTCACAAACCCAAGCTTTTTTTGAAACCACGGGTTTTCATTTACTCATGATCCAACACAATTGGAATAAGGAAATGTGCAGAAACCAAGTTTTAATCTGAAATTATTTTGAGCTCCATTAAG
>NC_050516.1:1941788-1960105 GCF_002922805.2 Oryzias melastigma | reverse complement strand
AGGGAACTTTAGCCCATGGCAGTTGATGCGTCACAAACCCGAGCTTTTTTTGAAACCATGGGTTTTCATTTACTCATGATCCAACACAATTGGAATAAGGAAATATGCAGAAACCAAGTTTTAATCTGAAATTATTTTGAGCTCCATTAAGAGAAAAATGTTAACCAAAAATACAACTTTCATTGGTCTTTAATAGCAGTCAAACACGGGGGTGGTAGTGTGATGGTGTGTGGCTGACTTGCAATTTTACAATGACACATGAATTCTAAGCTACCGAAAACGTAAAAGGAGGACATTCTCCAGATCTTAACCACAAGTTACAAAAAGGTAGCTTAGATACTTTTGATTTTGGTCTCCACCTTACCTTGCCAAGACAAAGCATTGAGTCATTTCTCACAGGAGGCTGTGTGGATTATTAGTCTGAGTATAATTATATGCTTGAAGCTCTCTGTCATGGATCGCTGAAACGCTGTGGTGCGTAACCAAAAAGAAAAAAAATTAAAAGCAGAAATTAAATGTTATCTTGTGAAGTTTGGCGTGTCTGGGCTCATAAATCTTTCTGTTCCGTCTGTTGCCTCTCAGACAGTCAGACAGGAGGGAGAAAGGAGCAGAGGGAGAAATCCCCAGAGACAGGCAGACGGAGGGAGAGTGGGAGGAGGAGGAGAGAGGAACAGCCAGGACCAGACGGACGTCCCCTGGCAGTTTAGTCGCCGGTCACGGGGCGGAAAAGACGGATGAACTGACTCGAGCCGAACCGGACAATGAAACTACCACAAGTCCCGCATTTTCGACTCGATTCCGCGGCGGACAGATGAGCGACAGACACGTTCGCAGAAAAATATAGGTTTGAGAGGAAGAGGAGGAGAGACCAGAGGAGGAGGAGGAGAGAACCGAGGCGAGGGGAGGACGGGCGGACCGCAGAGGAAGGAGAGGAGGCTGGGGAGAAGCGAGCAAACAGGAGACTGAGAGGGGCCGAGGTGACGTTGCTTTCGGTCTCCTTCTCCCCGAGCTGAGCCCCGCGCGCGCGCCTCCCGTGGAGCGTTCATGTCTGCTTTCGGGGGCCCGTAAATGTTGAACTTGATGGGTGTTTTAAACGCCACCGCCGCCAATGTCTCCTGTACTTGTAACTGCAAGCGCCTCACCTCCCAGCAGAGCATGGAAATCAGTAAGTTTGAACCACTTTTCTCCACTTTTTCTGTCGTGCTGCAGCAACTTCTGCTGAGGTGTGAAAGTCAGAGGAAGGAAGCTGCTGCAGCGGTTACTGCTGATGTCTTCTTCTGCTCTTTTCTTATAGATGTGTTAGTTTTCTATCACTCTGACATATCACATTTAAAAACAGTAGCTTTGAGTTGTCAAACTTTACTTTTCCGCGTGTTTTTTTTTTAATAAGTTGTCTGAAGGGTTTGATTTTTCCCACTGCTGATTTTGAACTTGAAACAAGCATAGCCAAAACAAGCTCTTAAAAGGCCTTAAAATTAAATCTAACTTTAAAAATATAAACATGATGTGTGTGTTAGGGCGTTTTTTCCTCCGTGTCAGAGTCTGAGGATGGGGGGAGCTTGAAGTTCACTCACTCCACTGAAGCCAGATGTCTGTCTGGTCGTCTCAGCGCGTTCACGCGTAGGCGTTCATGTATGTGTGTTTGTATCCAGGAAATCCCTCCGCGCGCGCGCGACCGTCTGTGTTTATTATGTGTGTTGTTGTGACTTCCAGAGCTAATCTAGTGATGATGATGATGATGAGGAAGGAGGATGCCGGCAGGTCTTGACTTTGTGCGCGTGCGCGGCTGAGGTCAGCGCAGGTTCTGACTCAACGCCGGCTCGTGCGTGAGCACGCGCGCTCTGCGTGGACTCAGGGATGAATAAGTGTTGTTTTGTCTAAACTCATGTTTTCGGTGCAGATCAGCAGCAGCTCTGCTCCTGTCAGGTGTTTTTATCAGCACTTTTTCTAGAAATCTTCTTTTGGTTAAACCTAAAGACGAAAATAATATTTTAAATCTCACGAACCTTTTTGATTATTTTTTTCCCTTCTTGAAAATATTTTGCTCATTTATAAATTTGAAAAGTGCACAAGATTTGGAATAAAAACACATTTTCTTCCTTTGTTGCAATAATTTTAGTTATTTTTTTTTAAATCACAATTTATGAACACATTTTGAAATAATAATAAAAAAAACTCGGATTCTATTTTAGAATGGCTTTCAACATGTTTAGTTTAAATGAATTGCAACATAGTTTTGTCTAATATTTTTAAAAATACTGTTATAAATCAAAAGTGTGCAGTATTTCAACCTCAGTTTGAATATTAGAAAATAATTTCACCCTATTTAGAGTCTCTATGCTTAACAGGTGATTTTAAAAAAATGATTTATTCATTTCAAAATAATATTTACTTATCTACAAGATGTAATATTTTTTAGTCCTAATAATGCAAGTTTTACCTTTCAATTAAAATATTTTTTTTCTTTAGAATCAAATTTGAATAAAATCCAAGTATATTATAAGGAAATGTATAAATTATTATTAGTCGAATTGGATTTAATCATAAATCAAATAAAAGATGACGAGAAAAAGATATTAAAAATCTTACAATGCCTAATGTAGCCACAAGATCAAGCTTTTCTACTGGAATAGTTAAGTTAATAGTGGCTTTTTCTTGTTTGAACCAGAGAAAAATGGTGCTCCTATTGACTTCCCCACCGTTAAATTTGAGTACAAGACTTTGGCTCAAATCATACCATAACTAGCCACACAAGTCAGACTGAATGTGAAAGGTGCTCCAAGTCGGTATGGATGGCCTGTCGTGAGATTGCCCCTACATAACGCTGGTCCCTCAAGGTGGGGGTGGAACTCTCAAGGACTTGAACATTCTTCCATACCACCGCCAGCTGTGAGCATCAACCAAAGACAACAGGAGTTTCAGCCAAATCAAATCTACCAAAATGATAACTTTTCAGGTTCTCAGGAAAGACTTGTTGAAGGTCTTTTGGTGATTTTTGGTTGAAAAATTTTGTTTTATTTAGTTAAAATCGTATCTTTTTAGATATGATTCCTACCTAATGTTTCCATGACAAATTAATATTTTAATCCATGCATATTTTTGGAGAAAACCCTTAAGTTAAGCTCATTCAGAGAGATTTTTATCCCTTAGCGCTCACATCTCACACAAGACAAGTCATTAAACACCCAGTCCTTGTCGAAAAAGCCAGTTTTCATGTTTCATTTTGTCAGTGTAACCAAAAAAGCGCGGCACATTCTCATTTTACCATTAATTTTGAATGAGTCCGTGACCTTTAAGCCGTTTTAAAAACATGTGGTCCCAGTCTTCACAGCCTCTTCACTCCTCTGGCTTTCATTTCAGGTTGGAAACTGGTTTTCTTGGAAGCAACTTTAATACTTTAAAGGCTCTTATGAATTTCCACTTTTTTAAATTGGTAACCAAAGATATGTGGGAACCCAGTGAGTAATGCGTTTACTCAATCATGTGTGGGAAAAAGTTCACGCTGGTGTCACCAGTCTTTTTTTCTTTAAAGTTTTTTTTCCTCCTTAGACTTCCTTGACATGACATTAGAGACAGACGGGTGCTTCTCCTGTCTCTGCAAACCAAATGTTTGTGCGTTTCCACATTTCAGAAAGGAAATGCGAGCAGAAATGTTGACCCAGCAGGTTTACCGCCACGTGGGTCCTCGCAGCTAACCGCTGCTGCACTAAAAAGTACAGAATTTCTGAATTTTGTTACATTCCCTTCAGAATATAAAGCAACTTTTGGCTTTTGAAGTCACACTTCGATCATCTTTTGTTCTAAGTGTTCTCAGTGGTCTTTAAATTATGATTATGCAGTTTTAAGGCAAAATTGAAAAAGAAAAAGTCATTTTCTAGTTCATTTTAAATTCAACTAAGGGGTAAGCCTGCCCCTACTTCCCAACATCTTTCTGTTTGCACCTCTCCCGCTTGCTTAAAGCCCATCACAACTCCAACCTAACCTTACCGCTGCATCCAAAATGGCGACCAATATCGGAGCTATCTAGATACAGTTTTGAACCAGATGCTCAGATGAGGAAATCGAGGGTCACTGATTGTAGTGTCACAGCTACAAGCTTTTCAAACAGCATTTTTTTCATCTGCTCCTGATTAACAATTTGGATAAAGAAATACTCCAAAATTCAATTTTAAACTTAATTTTCCATATATATGTCCTCCATCAGAAAAACATGTTAAAAACACGATTTCATCACTAATGTGTGGAATTCTGATAAAACCCCTAAAGGTGTCTAAGGAAACCTTTGCGCACGTCTTGTTTGGTTTATTACCAGCCTTCAAAAACGGCTCCTGATTAGAGCTTTTTGCCCAAAATAAAGCTTCTTTCAATTTTGATCTTTGAGTTGCAAGGAAATAAAAGTGACAAAAGTCCCTGTAAGAAGTGGGATGTGAATTCTGAATAGGTTATACAGCTGACTACCATCTGGAGGAGTGGGATTTGACTCCATTTGATAGTAATCTGCATTTAACACATATAATGCTCATGGTTTCTGGCATTTCTTTTTAAATACTTCCCTAGATTCTTCCCGCCTCAGCTTTAAGCTATAGACTGTGCATCCCCAGTTTAGTCATCGTCCTAATCTTTCACTCTCTCCTGCTGTGTGCTGCAAAAGAATTTCAGATCTGCAGTTGCAGAGCTTAAAATGCAAAGAGCCAGATGTTTTGTTTCATGCTCATCCAAGCTGTCAAATAGCTCCAACTGTGAGTCATGCTACATTTTCTATGTGAAAAATGAATGAGACGCAGCAGGCGATGAGGGCTAAACGAAAGCGAATGAGAGCATGTCCGTGTGAATCCGTCTCTCGTCAGAGGCGGCGTGGATCATTGCCTGAACTTGTAACAGAACGGCGAGATAAGAATGCAGATACACATGCACAGACACACATACGCACAATTCCTCTGTCTGAAAACAGACGCAATGTTTAGTCTGGAGGACAGAAAGAGGGAAACAGATGAACCAAAGAAGGAGAGGCGGTGGAGAACAGAGGAGGAGAGGAAGGCGGCACAGTGAGGGGGCAGAGGGAGGACTGAGTCGAAACTTTGTGAAGAATGAAGCCGACGATCTGCTGAGCTGTAGGACTTGACAGACTGAAACTAATGATGCGTTGGTCTCTTCTTATTTTCACAAAGAAGGCTTATTTTTAAACTAGTGCAGATGTCCTGGGCAGTAGGCACTGGAGTGTGACAGGAAAGATGAAAGTCGAAGCGGAACAGAGCAAAATTTCAGAAAAATCCACATTTTATACATGAAATATGGCAATCCAAAGGATGTTCTGAACATGAGGGAAAATTGAACTTTTACCTCTAAAAAGATGAAAGACAGAACAGTTATCTGATGCTTTGTGTGGGTTAGAGACACTTGAAAATCCAATTCCTTCTTCAGAAACACAATAACAAGGAGCTATGATTTACTAGAAGTGATTTTCTGAACAGGTGGCTAACAAACTGGAGTAACTGTCTGAAGCCCACCAGAAGTTCTAGAGCAGGTTCTTTAACTTTGGTTACATGTCAAGTCCTTAAGGTAAAGTTTCAAGGTAATGGAAATGGTCTCAAAAAAGGAAATTAGTCTGAAATAACCAATGGGAGCCCAGATATACATTTATAACCAGTTTTCATAGGAAGAACATTAGTGAAAAAGATCTGAAGTTCAAGTTGGAATTCTGGGAAAACATGAACACTTTCAAACTTTTCAATTGTTGAAAACTTATTTTCACTTTCTTTTATTGCTTTTTGTTTGACATAAATCCTGCTACTTTGGACATTTGAATTTTTTTTAGACTGGGCATAGCTTGACTTGTGCATAGACTTTATGGCTGTTTCAGATTTTTTTTTTTTTAGAATAGCTTGATAAAAAGATGGCTCTGTCCAGTTTGTAAATGCTGAAAGTCAGGAACCAACAGATAGTTACTATAATTTTAATAAACTAAAAATAAAATATAAATGTGCTGGTTAAAGAAAATGGATTGGAAAGAATGTGAACAAAATTAAATGCTCCAAAAAAAAAGAGCCAAAAATGATTTCACTTCATCTTTTCCTCGTGTGTTATATTTCCTCTTTTCTAAGGCTTCCTTCACCATTAGATTCACTTTTAACATTTATAACATCATCATCTGACTTTTGCTAGCCAGAAACTTCCAGCAGTTTGTATTGTACTTTTTCTTTTTTACAAACTTAAGACTTTATCTCCAATCACCAACCAGACTCGAAACTTTCTTTAAATTGGCAAGAAATCTGCCAGTTGGGTAAAAAAAAGGAAAGGGTCTTACCAAGAACTCCCATTTTAAATGAATTCTAAGGCATGTTTTCTTAAACTAAGAACGTTTTTTTTATTGAAAATTTTTTTTGATAAGATTCTTTTTCTTGCAAGACAGAAAAAAAGACAATTTTCTTTAAGATTGCTGTTTTCTCAAGATTCCGTTTTTTGTAGTGTGTTTTAGGATGCATTTCAGAAACACAGATTGGGGGATTTTATGATTTCGCAAGAAAAAAAAAAAGAATGTTCTGTGTTTAAAGCCAGAACAAAACTGTACGATTTGTGTCCAACAATGCAGGGCAGGAGACTGAGAACCTGATTCTCTGTGTTTGCTAGTGCGTGACACCTCAGCAAAGCAGAGAGTTTGCTCCTTTCCAACACAGATACCAGGAAGCGAGAAGACATCAGCAGCTCCGCTGGGTTCTGATTGAATTAGCTATAGAGCAGTTCCTGGATACAACACTAATGCAGCAGAAGTAGAGTTGCACCCCGCCCCACCCACCTACAACAGCTGGATTTCAAGCATTCAAACTGTCAGATCTATAAAAGAGCTGCAGAGCCCCCGACTCACTTCTCACCATCATTTATCCCTTTATCCTTCTTTCATGTGGATCTCATGCGTTGTAATTGTAGGCTTTCATGTACTGTGCAGAAGACATACACACAGATGCAAGAACACATCTGTTCTAAGCGGCAGGCCCCGCTAGCCAAAGCACATGACATCAGCATTACTCACAGGCGGACTATGCGTGCTGGTCTGTAGGTGCATGTGAAGTCACTGATGCTATCGGCCCTCAAGCATCATTTCCTTCAAGTAGCTGCTGCTGCTGCTGCATTTGTTTCTGGGTTTGACATCAGCACGTCCGCAGTCTGTCTCTGCAGCCAACCCAAATGTTCCTACCGAGAGTGTGAGAGTTTGGGAGTTCAGCTGCAGGGTAAAGACGTTCGTTTTGCTGTTTGAATTTTAAGGAAGTAGAATTCCAGAGATGATTGCAAGAAAAACGCAGAGATACGAACCTTACCTGCCCACACAGGAATGAAATCTGAAGACCGCAGCGTCATCTTAGTTTTTATCCACGTTACCAGTTTTCACAGGTTAGAGACCCATGCAGCCAAAACACAATAATGTGCAATTTAATCAAGACTTAAAAAGATATCCTTTCTGCAATTACACAATAAAGTGGCAAATTTTTGAGTCATACTGATATTATACTTTTTTGTATTCTTAATAAAATCTGACAAATAATGCTTCAAACTAAGGCTTCACCATTGGTTTTCAACCACGCTCAAGTAGGACTACAGTTATTAGACCTCTCATTAAAGACCCACTTCAATGAAAACTATGTTTTTGGTGTTTTCAACATGTTCTTGTGACATTTTTCTGACAAAGGACATGAGAAAATTAAGCTCCAAATTACATTTCTGTGTATTTCTTTATGAAAAACATTGGGAATCAGGAGCAGATGAAAAAATGCAGCTTAAAATAAGAGCATGTTTGTGGTGTAGAAAATACGCTGGGCGGGCCACAAGCTCCATGATACGAGCTCTCAACATGGGGGGCGGGGTTGTCCTGGACCAACGTCCACAACTCCGAAGCAAATTTAAATGAACTACAGCCACTCTGGAGAAGCTATGTCCTTGAATACAAGATGTTTTAGCCTAAAAAGCATAATTGAAAGACCACTGGAAATGCTTAAAATAGATCCTAACTGGGATAGGCCTTTAAAGCTGGTCCTACCTGTTTGTTTAAAGCCCCATCCCCACTCTGCCCTTTGATTAGTTCAATATTTTAAGCATTACAGTCCTTTCCATATTGAATCTTAAAGTGTTAAATTGTTTTAAAAATCTTAGAAATTCTACTAAATAGAATTTTATTTTAATTAAAAGAAGTGAAAATATAAAAAAAACAAATGCAAACAAATATATGTATATATGTTGTTTATACTGATATTTGGATGTAAATGTATTGTAATATGAAGTATAATACCATTAAAATAGCTCCTAGAAGTGGTGCCGAGGACTGGCATGAAAGATGTCCTTTTGATAAATAATAGTAAAAATGGATGCTTCACGCTCCCTCCTTGAGTGACAGCGGCGGTAAACGTTTGCAGGCATGTTCTCCATTTTCTAAACAGGCCCAGTTAGTCAAATCAACTTTGCTTAATCTCTTGGGGGGGCAGTTTAGGAAGTTTATGGAAATATTTTCTCTTCCTCTAAGCTGCACTTTCATGTGACAGAGATAATGACTCATTAGGATTCTGACCGCGTAGCCAATCTCAAAAGTGTGTCAGTTTGACTGCTGCTGCTTTCAGTGCGGTGATAATAATTTAGATGCTCCCAGTTTCAGTTAGGAGGTACAACATCAGAGTGTGCTGACTTTTAGAGTTTGTACTTCTTTCTATAAACAACCTTTTTTGTGATTCTCTGTCTGAGAGGACGTTTCCGAGACTGTTTGGCCACATGGGGAGTGTTTGCCTTTGGTGTTTGTCTTTACTTCTCATTGATTCAGGTTCTCTCTCTTCCTGCTTTTCTGTCCTGTTTCACTGGAACTCAGTGAATCATGGAAATTAAATGACTGCGGTGGTTCTGGCCGCCTTCCTAGACGTATTATGTAAACTTCTCTGTCTGGCTGTTAGTGCAAGACTACACACGTGCTAGTTTGTTAATTTCCTCTCTGTGTGACTGTGCATGTGATGTTGTGATAGTCAGCTGAGTTAAGATTTGCTCTCTTTTCTTTTTTTTTTCTTTGAAAATGCAGCTCAGTTTTGTTCTCATGTAGCAGGAACCAGCAGAAGTTTTGTTTACAGAAACATGTGTATATCAAATGACTTTTTTTTCCCAATGCGGTTGACAGTTTGCCTTGAACTGCGAGGTGATATGAAAAGGATGAAGAAGAACTGGGTCTAAGAAAGTTGACTCAGCTGCTTCTACTTATTTTCCTGATTTCAGATGATGCTAAAGACTCACTCAGATGAAAATACTTTTTTTAACATGTTCTTGTGGCATTTTTCTTGTGGCATTTTTCTGAGGATTTATTTATTAAAATTATTATGAATCAAATGCAGGTTGAAAAAAATGACATGGAAAAAAATCATTGGACGGGGCCACAAACCCCCTGCTCAGCTCCATTCCGATGCTTGTAGACGACTGGATCCATGTATGTCTTAGTTTTCCTCGCCTGAGCTGACTTCAGGTTCTAAACCAGCCGTATATCTCCAACGTTTCTCGCTGTTTTTGTTGCTCTGCTAGTGTTAGCTTTGGGATTGTGAGGAGCTGTAAGCCAGGGATCCCCAAACATTTCCTTGTGAGGGCGACATAATTCAATTCAATTTTATTTATGTAACCTAATATAACAAGAAAATTGCGTCATTGGGCTTAATGCCGGTAATTTTACAGAAGCAGAAGGTCATAAGTCTGTAGGCTAACAGAAAAAGAGTAACAATCACAGTGTGTCTAAACGTAAACATTTACGGTTTTCAAGAAAGCCACACATAGCCAAATTTTAAATAATTAATTCTGTAATCTTCAAATGAAAAATAATACTAAAACATTGTAAAAATTAATCCTATATTCTATCCTCTCCTGTCACAGTTTAGACTAGAGAAGGGTGGAATAAAAACTGGTGTTCTATGTGGGTCTCAATCAGCCAGATTGAGAAAAAAACATACGTGTCTGATAGTGTTTGGAGGGCCGGGCCAAATGTGGAAGTGGGCCAAATCCAGGCCGCAGTTTGGGGACCCCTTCTATAAGCTGTCGGGAAAGCATGTAAATATATGGGTGATGGGAAGTGGGGGTGGGCTTGCTCCTTCTCAAAAGTCCTACCCACAACTCGAAGGCTAAATTCTAGTGAGCTCTGCAGAAACTAGAAAAAAAATGTATCTAGTAACAACATAATCATAATTAAAAGGGAACACTTTGAAAATAGATGAGAACATGATTGGAGTGGGACTCACTAAGGCATTCTCACAAGAGCAGAACAGTTTCTTCTCATTGGGCTGAAGGAATAATAAGTATTTATACGGGTGGAGCGTTTCCTTCTCTGTATGAGAATTGCATTTGTCCATGGACAGAGATCATGTAACCATTTCTTTTCCGAGAATGAAGGACTTCAAATTTCCGTGTGCACGTGGATGAGGACAGAGTCCAAACGGCTCACATCCTGCTTCCGTCTGCTGCAGCTGTCTCATTTCCTTGCCCTTTTACTGGAATTCCTTCCTCTCTTGGCCCCATTTCCCCCCGTTCCTCAAAGCATTGTTTTACTGTGAATCAAATATTTGTGCAGCTAGATCAAAATGTTGGTGCGTCTGAGTCATTTTGTTGCTTTTCATCATCGTGGTGTTAGGTCCCAGCTTCCTTTCATCTGTTCCCTCACCCCGTCCCTTTTGGTCCTCTCAGCTGTTCTTTGTTTCTCGGTCTAGACGCCAGTAACCCCCACAGAATCCCGAAGAGTCACCGGGATGCTCCCATCATGCATATCCTATGTAGATGCATCCAGCATGTGCGCTCAGGGGTCAAGTTCATTGACACTTCGGGGGGGTTGCGTAAGTGCTCATGTGTGTGCTCTGCATATGATCTGCATATGAGACGGCTCTCAGCTGAGGCCCCGCACCTCCTTTGGAACCATGTAGTTCCATTAATTAGTCTGTAGTCAGAGCCGGGCCTGTATGTCTGCCTGGCACTGTGAATAAATCCACACAGAGACTGTCTGAGCGCCGAGAGGCTCCTCTGTAAATAAAGGCAGCGACTGTCTGAGTGTCATGAGGCAACGTGGAAAAGATTGTGTCTTGTTTCACATTAATTAGTCTGAGAAAGACAAAATAAGGCCTTTATGGCTGTCTGGTTCTCTAAATACTTCAGTTGTTGCATGTTTACGTTGATGAAATAAAAGTGTCTTAGCTTAATGAGTCTGGCACAGGGGAAGTCTGCTGTGCAAAATGCTCATGATAAGGTCTGATTATGTGAACAGAAGAAATTGGTACATGCGGTTCTGTTAATTAGTCTTACCAAGTTGGGATTTCTCGCTTTAGTTTCACCTGCTGATGAAGAGAAGCTCATACAGTATTTGCAGTCATAATCTTTGAATCTGAACACTTATGCATGTTTATTTGTAGCCAAATTAAATCATTATGCTTGCCACTAGACATTTTTACTTGATAATAATATATTTTTTCACTATATATTTTAAAGGCTGATGTTATTTGCATGTATTTGCGTGTGACCAAAAGAAAAAACTGAAAAATTCATGTTGGTCACACATACACCAGCCAAGATGCACATTGCTTCATGTTGTAATTGTTTGCACGTATTAACCTAACCCTAATCGTAACACTAACCCTTTCCTTCTGATTCAAGGAAAAAGTTCAGAACTGGCCGCACATATTTAGAAAATCTTGTGCGAATAGTCACGTTCAACTTAAAATCTACTGTATCTTCAATACACCAGCTATTTAGTTTCTCTATTAATTAACAGATATAATTACTTATTTTTCCAAAAGGAAGTCTTTACCTGCCAGATATAAAGTGCAAAATCTGGCTCCAAATTAGACATTCATTTTGTAAGATATCGAGTGAAACAAATGTGTCAACACAGGTTTAAAACTTACATCATTAGGACTGTAATTTTGCATCGTATTGCACGAATTTAACCTTTAAACACCGGAGCTCCAATGTGTATGCTCTTTGATTTACAGTAACTTTTCAACCGTTAACACGTTCAACGCCTTCCAGCAGATTCTGAAGGAGAAAAGCGGCGCGAGAATCTGCTGGAATGACGTTGACCATGTAATCCGTAAGAAGTTACAGTATCTTAAAGATTTTCTGTTTAAGCGTCACCGGCAATGCCTCAGGCGTCATAGGGTTAAGCCTCAATAAAGGTACGTTTTTTGGTCAAAATACTTAGCTGAATGTTATAGTTATGTGTAAGAATTTGGGTTAAAAGAAGCAGTTTAAGGGAATAATGAATATATCTTGTCTACCAACTGATCTGAGTGCAACTGCAGAGTTTGATGTATTAACAGGATTCAGATGTCTGTGGGAGGGGCCGAGTCACTGGCTGCAGCCTCCAATGATAAAGCAATAAAAGCAACATGTTTATAAAAACGTTTAAACTCAAGGAAAACCTTTTAGCTAAACTGAGATTTTAATTTAGAAAATGACCAAACAAAAACTTAGATTTAAAAGTGCAAATACTAGTTTGAATGAAAGAGATGAATGTATTCGCAAAAGTTGTTTTATATATAAAGCTCTTATAGATAAATGAATAGATAGACATAGGTATATATAGATGTATAGACATAGGTAGCCATGTATGTGTATAGATAGATAGATATATATAGCCATATATATATAGTATAGCCATATCTAAATATACATATAGATACCGATATATACTTAGAGCTCTAGATTACCGTTTAAGATTAGATACATTTATGCACAAATCCAAACACAGAAGCTCTCGCATTAGAAATGCATGCATGCTAATGCTTGTTGTGTTGATGAGGGAGGGTTTGCATATGAAAACCACGGTGCCGTACATCTGCGGAGAGGGCGGGGGTGAAATGAAGCAGCCTTGGTGTCTGGGAGTGCAGAGGTCAGGGGTCGGGTCATGAGAGGAGGAGGAGGAGAAAACATGGTAAAATGCTCATTGTCTTCTTTTCCATTTTATTTTTTCTCTTTCTCGGGTCGTTTAGTAGATAAGTTTATTCTAGTTGTCGGGTAACTAATAAAATGTACATAACAGACCTGAGATCTTTTACACTAGCATCAGAAACAAGGTAAAATGTATCTGTCCAAGTGAATCAGTGACACAGGATATGTGATTATGTTTGAATTTGATGGATTATTCTATTTTTTTCATACATTTATTGGAGTGTGGCTCTTCACACACTGATGTTGTGAGTTTTATGGCAGGAACATGTGGAGCACCACAACATTTCAGAGTCCGCTTTTCCCATAAAGTCTGCCGTGAGACCGTCGGGCTCAATCATCAACCAGTCAGCTGGCCCTGACTGTGAGACTCAGTCTAGACAATAGGCACTTTAGTCTGAGAAACACACACACATCCACACACACAGCCTCCCCTGCGCACATTCATGTCGTTCATGACCGTGGGCTTGACCCCTGCACACACACACACATGCACACTTAAAGAAAGGACTGTGTCTGCCTCTCTATGCCCTCCGGCTCACAGGAAACAGCTGGTACCACATCTTTTGCATCCATAAACACACACATACACACACACAAGAGCCACTAACTCCTCCTTTCTGTTTATATTACCTCTAATTACCATTACATATTCAAGTATTCAAACATAGACTGAGTGCACAGGCAGGTCTCATTACCAAACACTCAAAGACATGAACCCCCCCTCCTCAAGTATCACAAGCACATCATACAAACTAGACTGTAGTGTGTCTAGACAGAGCAGCACAAAGACGCACACATAGATATTCATATACTGTATTCTACAAGGAACAATGTGTTATCAGAACGACTCTTATTACAAAGCTTCCTATTATTTTGATAAAACGTATCAGCCAGGCTGGTTCAACCAACGTCCACACGTGCTTTAGAAAGAGTTTTCTTCTGTTTGTAAAAGAACATCTTTACCTGAAGATTTGTGAAAATTAAGCTCACAGTTGGGTGTTTAGGGCCTTTTTTCTTCCTGTCTGCTTGATCCACTGAACATCAATTTACTGTTTTTCTTCTCCTGCAGCTCAGTAATGCTGCGGTCACAAATACAACTGGCACCGTGTGATGGAGAGGCACCGGCAAAATCTTTAATTTTTTAAAAATTGTTGTCGTGGTCACGAATGTACAAGGTAGCAGTTAGGCGGCCATCAGGTGTACAGAATGGCCCGCTTTTCATATACTCCGGTGGTTTGTGGCCGGTAGCATTGATATGGCATACCACTGTCCAGAGACATGAACACGTCATCCAATCAGAGTTGCTACAGGCCAACGATCCGCCCTGTGGCCACCCAGCTGTTGCCCAATTTCATAATAGTGTCATGCCCGTCTGTCACTGGACGGCTTCATAATGTGCCCGAGCAGCCACCGACCCATGTCAACTTTCTGACAAAAACTGTCCGATTGGCAGTCAAATTTGCTGAGAAACTTGTATGTAGGTTGCCATGCAGTGGTATTTTTGTATATGTGACCATAGCATAAACCATACTTAAAGTCTGTATTCTCTGTTTAACTCCAAACTGGATGTTACACCTTTGAACCAAATTGTAGGAAAGGTGAATCGTTGCATCCCTACTGTATACTAGTTTACATTTAAGTGGTTAAACACGTGTAAGGCCTTAGTCACATGCACCTATACGGTGGTTGATCTGTACGAGTGGGGCGGGTTTTTGGGTTGTCTGAGCCCGTGGAGAGTCTTAGACAGGTAAGGCCTTATCTTAAAGAGAGAGCAGGTGTGTCTTGCGGTCCCCTAAAGGGACGCCAAGAAAATGAAGTGTACCATTGTCATGCGTGTGGTAGGTGTATTGTAAAGTATTTGTAAGGAATATAAGTTATGCACACTTATGATATGTGGAAGATGCTGTATGTTATGGCACATAAGGATGAGGCCCACGCTTTAACCATTGGTAAGGTCCACATACTGGTCCTTCACTGATTGCACACACAGGGTGTGCACCTGATGGTTGAGTGCCCGTAGGATGCCCACACAAACTACACTCTTGTAAGCCACAAATCTAAGCCACCGAGATGGGTGAGAGAGGGGGTAGAAATGTAGTTTTGAAAGATTTGTTGTTTCTGTTGTTTATAATGTCACCTTTTTGCTTAAGAAAAAGGAACAGATTATATAATTTTTTTTTCTTCATTCTGTTTCAATTGTTCAATCCTAAAGAAGGGCTAATGTATGTTTCCGTGTTAAAATGGTCTGAACAATAAACCATTCATTAATTCAAGTATTCGCTAGGACCTGTCAACGCGGCGTGTCTGTAGAAAAGACTCGCATGACCTTTTTCTACTTGCTTATAGAGGGGTCTGCGGTCTTAAAATCTTTTGGTTTGCCAATTTTTAGCCCACAGACAACCTGTATCCACTGCAAACTGGTTTACAGTGGCAAATTGCTGTTAAACAACTGCACCTTATGATTATTGTATTGAATTATTTATCATCCTGCTCATAACCTTTCACTCTGCTAAGATTTGTTTGTTATACTACCTCTTAAAAATCACTGTTACAATATTGCACCTCAATTTCAAATTTTATATTGTAAGTATTGCTCATCTTTCAAATCTGTTTTACACTGTAACCCTATTCAAATGACATGTGCTGCTGATCTCTTGGCCAGGTCACCCTTGAAAAAAAGATCCTGATCTCAATGGTAAAATAAAAGGTTAAAGGGGCCCTACCATGAAAATTCTACTTTTTGAGGATTTAAATGCATATCACTGTTCATTCCTCTCCATGAATACCCCCAAACTCCATTTTGATCCATGTATTTAAGAGAAATCCTCTAAAAACCTGCGCTGTCTGCAGCAGCCCCTCCCATACCCACGAAAACGAGTGGTTGGTAACGTGCTGACGTAAGCTCGTGCCAACCGCTCCCTCCAGGAAGAGTCTGCTCTGTCAGCTCCGCCCCCAGACTAACACCAAACACTCAATTTCTCCACTGAGCTAGCGGTGATCAGCAAACAAACTTTCATTTTAGATGTTGAATACCGTATATCTTCCAGTTGTGTGTCTTGCATTACAGCAGGTGTATTAAAGACAACTGATAGGTTTTTTTGTTTATTTTTGTGATCAACATTTTTATTGATTCCACATTAAATACAACAATTAGTGTACATAAAAAAAAGCTCTGTTGTTGGCAAGCATACTCATTACTTCTCTGTATCTATACATTGTTATAAGGAACCATTTTTGATTAATTAGGAAAAAAAGAAGAAAACAGAGGAAAAAATAAATAAAATAAAATAAAAATAGATAATAAATTATGAAGTAAAAAAAAATAAAACACAACTGATAGGGTTTTTGTTATTGTTACTTCCCTATTAGCAAATGAGAAAAAGCATTTTCCTTAATTTTTACTTTTTTTGTTGTTGTTTTTGTAATGCAGCAATCTATATTAAACTGAAACAAATCCGTAACTCAAAAATTGAGTTTTGAACTGAATTGTGGAGAAAGTGAATTGTGACTATATTCATTAGGTTTTGATCACAGCTACTTATTCTCTGCAACATGACCCACTATGACCCACTATGTCTGAGTGTTGGATAGCAGGACTTGGATCCAAGCAGTGAGCATGCTGGGATTGCCTTTATGTGCTTTTCCAGTGATGTTTGTTAAGCTATCGTTTGTGTGTCAGCAGCTCCTTCGTGACCGAGGCCACCATGTGGGAGCAGCAAGGGCAACTTTCAACAGGGTGGGGTAGCTGGGATTACGTTGGGTTTGCTGGGATTATGGGATGAAAACTCTGCTACCAGTTGATTCTTGTGATTCCAACACATATTTACATTTTTGTGGAGGTGGATATCCAGCCCCAGCATAACTCCTGGCCTGATCCTCAGTTAAACATTTCTTCAGGTCAGATTCCGGCAAAAAGTAATTTATGTGGCATGTTTATAAAATTCCTCTGCGGTTTTTCCTTTTCACAGAATTTGGAATATACATCTTGCAGGGCGTGACTTTTAACAAAGCTCCCGTCACTCAGATTGGACAGATTTTTGGCTAAATCTGCTCCACACATGACTCAAATCTCACATTTTTTGCATTGGGCTGGAACCGTTTTCTTTAGCTGTTCATCTCTGTGTGTTGTGGGAAACATAAAAGATACATAAAAAGTTGTGTCATTGACAGGGGATTTTACCAGAAGAAAAAAAAGCCTTACTACATTGTTCTCAAATTCTTGATAAGTGATAAGAGTCTGTGTGGGAGGGAGTTTAGTAGATGTCACAGGAAAAAAAGGTGCTGTTTTAAACCATTTCAAACGCTTCAGAAAATCTCCAGGAACTCAAATATTTTCTCCTGTTATTTTTGCTTTCACCTCCCACTCAGAGTTTCCCTTTGCTTGCAACATTTCATTCCAGCGGCTTTGTTACAGCCATGTTTGGGTTTCTGCAGATATTTGTTTTGTCTGAACTGGAGGTTATCTCTGCCTGACACACACAAACACGCAGCGGCACAAAAGGAAAGGCAAGTTGATTCAGGCGGAGGATGCACTGAGGATCTGGGCTGATTTGAGCCGGCTCTTTCACAGTGAAAGGACGCTTTCAAAGCCAGGTGTGTGGTGTTTGCTACTGAGCCGCAGGTGAGGCCCATCGCTTAAGAAGACGATAAAGAGAAAAGCGTCACCTGTCGGTGCTGTCTGTCCGTCCGTCCTTAAGCTTAGGAGCAAATAAAATATTGGTTGATTTTAGTCTGGATCTCCAGAAAAAAAAAAAAGATTTTACTTTAACTTGACAGAGCGCTGCAGAAGGTCTCAAGGAAATATGCAACCTGTTGTTTGACTTTTTATTGTTTTTTTTGTCAATGTTTTTCCTTTTTTTTACTCTTAAGTTTCGCATTTTGTCATTAGATTATTCAGAGTTTCTAAACATACAATTTTTCCACCTATGAATTTGAAAATTGCTCTGTGAAACAAGTGTGAAATTAAACAAATAATGTGATTATTGGTGCTATTTTGGATTTTTAGCTCCACAAATACCCATCTACTTGTGTAAGTTGATAAAAAGGTCGCTAAAAAGTTTTTGCTGCAAATGCTTTTGCTTCCCAAAATTGGGATCTGCTGATCTCAATGGGACTTTCTTAGTTAAATAATAAAAAATCTGGACTAAGGTTTCAATGGTTCTGAACAATGAAAATGTGTTCTCGTAAAGACCCACTCCCACAAAAATAATGTTTTTTGTGTTTTTTAGCATGTTCTTGTGGCATTTTTGTCATTTACTTTTGTCATTTTACTTTATAAACTCAAACAATGAGCTCATAAGTAACAAATCTTTGATTGCCAACGACTTTAATAATTACTTTGTAAACTGTGGATCGGATCTTGCAAAGGAAATTCAACC
>NC_050516.1:1920032-1941748 GCF_002922805.2 Oryzias melastigma | reverse complement strand
CATTCCAGCGCATCCACCTGCAGACACCTTTGTTTTCCTCATGTTTTATCATCTGTTTCAAAACTGTACGGCTGGATAGCTCCAATATTGCTCTCTGTTTTTGTGGCTCCGGTAATGTTAGGTTGGAGGCTGTAAGAGAGCAGAAGAGCTTTCAGTTATAGCAGTTATAGGTGGCAGGAAAAGGGGGCGGGGTTGCTCTGCGCCAACAGTCCTGTCCACAACTCACACTCAAATTTCTAATGAACTACTTCTGCTTTTCAGAAACCATGTTGTAGAAAACAGCACAGGTTTTTTTATATATATTTTAGCTAAAAACACCATAATCATAGTTACCACTGGGAATGCTTTTCCAATAGATCAAAAAATGATTGGAGTGGGTCTTAGGAACTAAAGGATTAGTTACTTTAGGAGTACTTATTTTTTATCCTTTTAAAAGTTTTAGTTAAAAAGAGATGATTTAGAGTGTCACTGTATTTTGTTTATCTATTGCTTTAATTAAATTGCATTTATCTTTATGTTCTTTTCTTGTCTTTCCATGACATCATGTCTCTACAACATATTTTTGCTGATTAGTTTCCATCAGAAACTCTGAGCTTCAGGGATTCTTTTTTTTGGCACATCTTATCTCTGGATTTCAGGTGATACAAGCCAAGAAATATGTGATGCATGCAGCCGATGCTTGCATATTAAGCAATCATGTCTGGCTCCTTCTCCTCTGGAACGCTGTGGAATCCAGCCAATGGAAACAGAAAGGGCTGCATGTTCTCCTGTATTATCAGGATTATTGCTTTGTGTTGTTTGTTTGTTTGTTTGTTTGTTTGTTTCTTACATTGAGCAAAAGAAAACAAATATTTCCAAGAGGTTGGAAGGTCAGCAGACTGAAAGCCAACAGAGATTTGAGGCTAATGGGGACTTTGTAAAAAAAAGTGTTTTTCAGTATCTAATTTGAATACTTTTTTAATGTCTTGACTCTTAACTTTAGACCTGAAGATGCCAAAAAAAAAAAAAGTCTGTGGGGAAAACAAACTTCAAAGTGCATTGTAAGTTCTTCTCGAAGCAAATTATTACCATTCGCACCGTTGACCTGTTTTCGGTGCATATTTACTAAACTCCATCTGCAGATAGATGCACTTTCAATTCATTAGCCTTGTTTATTGATGTGGAATTGATTTTTCTTTCCCAGAAATACAAACACGGGGTCAGACAGACACTGTTGTGTCTAGCCAGGTGTGTGTTTGTGCTTGTGTGTGAGTGTGTGTGGCTGAAAACCGGCTGAGCTGGTTTTTGTTTGGCAGCTGAACACAGTTTGGAGAGGGAAGTGCATGTCTGGCTCACACACAGAAGCAGACAGCACCTCACATCCCCCTCCTTTTGTAAGCTTGATCTCACACTAATTACACTAGGAAGCTTCCTTTTTGAAACCCTTTTATCTGACATGGTATTAATCAGGAAATCAACACTTTTGATTTAAACTCCTTCATAAGAGACACACAGCTGAAATGCAGCATATAAATGTATTCATGTATATAAATGTTGGGGCATGTCAGACCTCAGAAACAGACATAATTGCCCATAGCAGCTGATTCAAAGCAAAGGCAGCAAAAAACACTTTTATCTCCCAATTCAACAAGAGCACTAGAAAGGAAAAAAGGCACACCTAAAAGCTTCAATTTCTCAAAAGCCGACAGTGCGCCTTATAATCCGGTGCACCTGCTATATGGATCAATACTGAGCCGCAACAGGTCTAGTAGATGAATAACACAATCCCAGCCACTGTTGTAGCCTCTATTCTATGTGCCTTGTAATCCGATGCGCCTTATATGTGAAAAAGTTTAAAGATAGACTATTCATTGAAGGTCCACTTTATAATCCGATGCGCCTTATAGTGCGGAAAATACGGTAATATTTTGGGGTAAAAAATGTGGATCAGGTATATAGGCTGGCAGCAGATCAAGGGTTTAATAAAAGCATGCAAATATTTGAAATTAAAGGAAAAGAGAAGCAACCTTTGGTTGCAACGTTCAGTGCTTTGAACTTGGCTTTGTTTTCTGTCTATTCAAGAGTGGTAAAGATGCATACATGTAATATCTATTAAAGACCTGATCTAATGAAAGACATGGTTTTGGGTGTTTTAAACGTGTTCTTTTAGCATTTCTCTTATAGTGGAGGACACACTTAAAGAAAATTAAGCTTAAAATTGCACTTTTTTCTTCAAATTGCCTTAAATCAGGAGCAGTAGAAGCAATGTTGTTTGAAAAAGCCTGAAGCAGTCATTGTGATGCATCGGAAAGATTGAATAAATGTCTCCAAACTGTGTGGCTGGATAGCTTCAATATTCACCGTTTTTGTTGAACCGCTAATGTTAGGTTAGGGTTGTGAGGAGCTGTAAGCTAGTGGAAGAGTGTAAACAAAGGGATGATGGGAAATAAGAGCAGGCTTTTGCCATAACAACAGTCCCGCCCACAACTCATAGGTGAATTTCAGGTGAACTTCTTACGCTCTACAGAAACCATGTCTGAGAAAAGTTTATTTTTCCCATAAAAATGAAAAATCATAGTTAAAAGACCACTAAGAACGCTTATCAATAGATCAAAAGATGATTGAAGTGAAGTGAAGTGTTGATTATAATCGTAAATGTTCAACTTTCAAGTCATTTGTGCATTCCAAATTTTGAATAAAAAATGTATAAAATCACGTACAGTAAAAATGAAAACATTTTCAATTCAAACGAGTCACTATCTTATTTAATGTAACAAAAATGGTTTATAATTGCATGACTAAAATAAAATGATTTAGTAGAAACAGTATAACGTTCCTGTCATCGCATTTTGTGTATTAAAAAACAGTCTTGGACGTTTTTATCTTACTTTAACTTTAGCAACTTTGTGTCTGATTTTATTTTTAATCATACAAAAAAACAATTCTTCAAAGTCTTATTTTTTGTTCAAGATGATGCAAAAATAGTGAAGTTCTGGATTTAATGGTACATTGTGAATTAGCGGAGTCAATACTAAGTCGTAGAGCCTTAAATTAGATGACAGACTGAAGATTGAGGATCTTTCACAAACCCTGGCTGGGTGTGAACACAAAAAACACATTATGAAGATGGAAGTTGGTATATTTTAGTTTAAAGTGGGAGGGGCTCTATAACAGATCCCTGAGGAACACCTTTTTTTCACAATGCTAGCTAAACCCAATGCTTTCTATTTGTAAAATCTGCTGGTCATTTCCAGATAATCTTGTTTGTTCCGACAGTTCAAGTCTGTGATGGATTTGTGCTTCGCTGTGCTCTTTCACCAGCAGGATGTTGCTCATAACGAGAAACCATTTTACTTCTCGTTTCACTAGAGATTTGAGTTTACAATGACGAAGAGCTTGAAGATGAGCCCACATTTTTAAATTTAGGGTCAAAACAAAGGAAGAGAAACAAAGGCAGATATCCATACGGATTTGTTTTCATTGTGAGCCCTGACAGTGTAAGGAAACGTCAAAGCCAGTCTCCTGCCTGCTTCAAAAAGGACATTTCGAGTCGATCTAGACTTACCAGTTCTCCAATGTCACAGAGTTCAAGTGTTTTCTGCACATCGGAAGCTCTGACTGAATTGAAATTAAAGGAGTGAGTCACAGACAAATCATCTGAGAACAAACTCCCGGACCTCCGTGGGATATTCAGAGAACAAAGGTAAAAAAAATAATGATAATCATTTGGGACATTAGAACATATGCTGTTACAAATACAATGACATCTAGACTTACTCGTGTCTGAAAATAAAAGGCACAATTCCGACAGAAATTATTGTAAGAAACTGCAACCTATTGTCATGATTTGGGATCAGGAAGACCTACAAAATTTGGCCATCAAATTTGTTATATGCCTACAGCTTGAAAAAAACATTTTTCTTCTCTTATTTTTGGAAATTCCTGATCTCCTTAGAGCTTATAAAGATCTTTTTCAACACAACTGCAGATTGATGCAGCATAGACATCTTACAAATCTTTATTTTGAAAAAAGGATCTCTAAAATGGTCTGGAAAATACGTCTCCCGGGGATCTTTGTTATTGAAAATTTACAGGTCTGTGGTGGCCAATGTTCTGTTCTACGTTGTCAGAAGAGGCAGATGGCTGGTTCAAGACTCTTTGGAGTCGAACAGGATCAAGAGAAACTCACTTTTTGGATAAATCTATTACTGACAACAGCAGTTATTCTCTTCATTCACTGCTTGCTCTGTTACTTTTTAACATGTTCTTGCTAATTTGATTTTTTCCGTATTGCAAGTTATTCAGGTTATAAACAGGCCACTCAGATGCTTCAATAAAAGTATGCAGCCTTACGTCGAGTGTTTCAAACGTTTAATAGATTTTAAGTAGCCTGCCCCAAGTGGTAGGGGTGTGGCCTTTCAACAAGCTCACTCCTGATTGGTTGCGATAGAAATGTAGACGCAGACTGACGGGAACAAATCACTCGTAACTGATGATTTCTGGTTTCAACATGGTGACATCCATATTGCGAAAAGATGGCGACTGAATTGATTTAGTTTTGTTGGAGCCATTTTCTTTGGATGACATCGCACTCACTCAATCTTGTTCTCATATAAAGTTTAACTGCTGGTTTTGGAAAGGTGAAGGAAAAAGGTTCAGAGAACATCAGGTTTTACAGTTGAGTCTAGATCAGAAATGGGCAAACTTTCTTACTCTTGAGCCACAAAAAGTTCTAAAATTTTACAGAAGGGCTGGACCAGGAGAGATTTGTGGCATGTTTTGGTAATTCACCTCGTAAAAGAAAGAGATCATGGGATCTGGGCAAAAAGATGTTTTAGTCTTGATTGAAAATTACTTTAAAAAAAGAACATTTTTGGAGTTTTTATTTTAAAAAATGTGGTTTTTGTTATCATTTCAGTGCCATTTTTACCAATGGGTTGATGTCCCTCAGGAAAATGCTGCGTTCGTGTGGTGTTAAAATAACTGGAAAAATTACTGTCCTGCTTGGAAATCACGCATGAATATTAGAAAAACAGCAAATCTACGAATACTTCATTGGCTTTCTGCGCCTAAATAAAGGTGAATTTATTTTTAGTGCGCCATCTGTGGGGAGACACCTGAACTACAAGGAAAATATATAATTAATACGGATAATCAAAGTCCTTTACTCCAGTCTGACAGGTTTGATTAAATAGATTAATGGGTCGCATATGGCTCCTGGGTCATAGTCCCCCCACCCGGTCTAGATACTGCTTGTTAGCAAATTATTGAGTTTTTCTAATCAAAATTATTTTATAAATCAAAAATATTTTATAAACTCATAATTTTCTGTCTTGCCAAAACTGATGTGTGTTTTATACATGGGTGTATTGATACAAGATAAACTGTTAGAATATTTTAATACTTTTGCTAACTTGAACTATATATTTACTAAATAGGAAGAAATTATTTCCAATTGCTTTGCTTCTTACATTTGCACAGAGTGCAGCAGAATAATCCATTTTAAGAAAGCTGGCAGAATATTTTACAATCCAAATCTGTTTAATCGGAAAATATTTACTTTCAAACAAGTAAATCAGTGATTAGGATTGTTGTTTTGGTGGAAATTATAAAACTAAATTCTGAGGGTTTTTGTTAATTAACGAGAACAAAAATAATTCTTGAGTCTTATGCTATCATTTCTAAAAAAAAGGTAAATATCGAAAGTTCTAGCTGTTTGTCAAACATTTTTAAGTAGAAAACACATTTTTCCTACAATGCATTTTTGAAAGAGTAGATAAACCAGTCAGAACTATGAACGGCGCTGAAACTGGTACTGACTCAGATTCAGAGAAACTGTAAAACACAAAATGCTGATTATTTACAGGTTTTACGACGAAGAGCTGAAGGCCTTTTGATAGAAAGCTTTAGTGTTTGTGGCTTAAGTGACTGGCCTGTGAACGTCTAATGTCTGCGTTAATGATTATAATGTCTAATGTCACGTTGTTGCCATCGAACACACAACCCTCACACCGGCGATCTGCCCCCTCTTTCACATTCAAATGAACAATGTGTTTGTGTACAAAGGTCTAGCTATGTGTTTGCGTGTGTGGGGGGGTGTGCGTGCGTGCATGTGTGTGTGTGTGTGGGTGAAAGATGACAGGGGCAGTTCAGCTCCTTCTGGCTAGAATTGAAATGAGCAACACACAGGCAGCCAGACAAGCCACTGATAATGAGGTTTGATTTTCATATGTTTCAGACAGAAAGCTCTGCAGGTCGAGCCAGCAGTGTGTATATGTCTGTGTGTGTGTTGTCTGTATGTGTGTGTGTGTCTATAAGCTGTCTCCTCCTTTATATTAAGCTAACATCAGAGACTGTGCGAGCCCGCAGTGCAGGATCAGGTGCATGTCTGTCTTTTGTCTGTATTTTGTCTGTGTATTTTTCTTGTTTTCCAGTGTCATCACGAACTTCTGTTGGTTAGTGTTTTCGCTCCTCTGAGCCGTCGGGCTGCTCTGCGGTACAAATGCTCAAACTTTCGAGACACTTTAAAAATAACCCCTCCAGGTGCGTCACTTTGTTGTGACTGAGCTTGTCAGGGCCAGACAGTCTGATTGCATTTCTGCTGAGATATTTTTCCTGTGAATTTTTTTTTTCCTTTCATGTTTCATCATTCATGTTTTCCTGCATAACTCTGGTAGATGAAGAGGAAGTCAGCATGAAATGGCGTAAAATTATCAGTTAAGCCATATGTATTTCAGCTATCCTGCAACTATTTACCTTTAAAATAGCAAACTTTTGTGTCTGGTACTGAGAGGGTCCAAAACTGCTCAGTTACATCCAGCATCCTGTCTGTTTAGCTCTGATCATGGTCCACTATAACAGGTAGGAATACACCTTTTTGCATTTAAGCTGGGAATCCATCCATCCATCCTCCAAACCCACTTAATCCCTTTTGGGGTCACATTGTTGCTGGAGCCTATCCCTGTTGAACAAAGACAAAGACTGGTTGCCAGTCCGTCAAAGGGTCTTGTGGGCCACAGAGGGTTCTAAAACTTGACAAATGGGCCAGATCAGATGCTTGAAGTGCTTTAGTAAGCATACTCATATGAGAAAGAAACAACATGGAATCTGGACACAAACATGCTTTTTTTTATTTAAACCGTGGTTTTTGTTCCTATTTTATTGCCAATTGCACCAATTGGTTGATGTCTTTCAGGGAAAAACACAGACTTAGAAAAATGCTTTTTCTTGTGTTGGAATGATTGGAGAAATTACTATCTGACTTGAAAAATACAGATAAACATGCGAAAAACAACAAATCTTCCAAATATCAAACATTAATATGGATTATCAATAGGGTTTTGTATCGGCAAGAGTCTGGTGATTCGGTACGTATTGCGATACACGTCTAACGATATGATACGTATCACAATATGTCCCAAGATTGTACCAGAACTAATTTTAACAATTTTCGTCTTGTCGACGTTTGAAATCGATACAACTATCGCCAAATGAAATATCACGATACATCGCCAAAATTGATTTTCCCTACACCTGTAATTATCAATGTAATTTATTTCAGTGTGGCGGGCCAGATCAAATGGTTTAACAGACCAAATATGGTCCCCGGGCTGTAGTTTGCCCACCCCTGGAATAGACTCATTCATTATCTTAGAGTGCAGTCAAATCATGGCTGACTTTGACTGTACCAGAGATTGGTTCCTTGGAATGTCTTCTTGTCTGGACAGCTGTAAAAGCTCATCTAAATTTCTGTTGTGGACACAACAAATGAACACCCTGAAAATAAGAGTCTTAATTTGATTGCAAGTGAAGTTTGGTGTTGTTGACCTTATCCCAGCCACACTTTGGACAGGCCAACATCAACATGTATAGACATACAACCACATTCTGACACTCATTTTTAAGGTTGGGTTCAGGATCCTTAACCAAGATATCTGATTGTTTTTGGACTTTAGGAGGAATCCAGAAAATAACTTCAACTTCATGCTGCTAACCACCACAGCAGAGTACTTTTTTTGTTTCTGTTAAACCAACTTTGAAACTGACAGTGTTGACTAAGTTTTATGTCACACTGACTCAGACACCGCGTCCCCATAATAACTGTCTTTGAGCTGCCTCTTAAAACATTTATAAGAAAGACCAAATCACAAACACTGGAATCATCTGCAGCATTGCATTGTGGTATATTTAAAAATATTCATTTTCAAGTGTCTGCAGTTTTAGGTGTTTGCACTGAACTTCATGCTCCTGTCAAATACCTGTGATTAGGTGAGCTTTCATGTCTCTTTATCTTCTCTTTGATCATATCTTTATGAACGAGCTGTCAATGCAGCGATCAGCCAGACGTCTGCCAGAGCTGTTATCGGGAGGTGAAGGGGTCGGAGGTCGATGCACTCTGACCGAGTGGATGAAAGTCAGCAAGTTTTACTGTCGGCATGTCTGGTTTGCTGCAGAGACGGTGACCTACTCTGAGTCTGCGTTAGCATGGCCAGTCGTCCAGATGGGACTCACAGTTTAGCAAGGGAGTTCCCTGGATTAGCACGCTAAATTTAGAGTAATGCTCTTCTGTCCTGTCTTCCACTCCCATCGCTCTACTTTCTGTCTCTAGATCCAGACTTTTTTTTTTTATTTTGTTCTGTTCCTTCTGCCAGTTTTCTCACCTTCTTCATTTCAGTCCATCTTTGTTAAATCTCCTATTTTTATGCTCCTTCCATTTCTTTCCTGCTATATTTTCCGTCTATTCTGCAGTCCTCACATCAGCTGTTCCTGATGTATCAGTGATGTCCTTCAAGCAGCAGCTTTTGAAAGTGGGCAAAAACTCTTAAGGATTTGCTCTCTCACGCTGATGAAAACAGACATCAACATGAGGCTGTTAGGGCGTCCATAGACGAAACATAATGTACTGCACTTTTATTTCTGTATTTGTTTTCATTTAGTTTTATCACCAATGACCCAGAAAGGCTGAGAATTAAGACAAATACAGCAACATATCCGCTGAGCACATGAATGAAGACCTGAGTGAAGGCAAATGGGCCAAAGAGGGAACAGTAGGAAAACTAAAGTCAGATGTCCCAAATAAGGAGTAGCTCCGAAATATGTGTGCCCACTTAAGCTTTTATTCCACTGATATTTCACATGGATTGTCAACTTTTATGGGATTACTTTAATAACCTTGTTTTTATTGTTAAAAGCTATGTATACAAATGCTGACAGTTTCATCAAGTTGCTTATAATGCAGATCTGATGGTACTGAATGATACATACCAATCAAATCATGCTTCCATTTGTAAACAGCAACATATTTAAATTAAAATTATTTTTTTTTGTTTTATTGAAAGACCCAGGACAAACAAAGAGATGATGGAAAGTCTGTGGACTTTTAGAAATCTGCTTTGCACATCATCTGAAATTCAAAATTAACCACTTATCAAGAATAATCCAACATTAAAAAAACAGGTGATTGATTGGTACAATCAAGGGGTGAGTTGCATATCTTAAAAAAGCTCAAATCCTGCAGAAGACATGATTATGTAAACAGGCATTGGATCCTCTTAGCCTGGATACCTTTACTGTAACTGGGACAACCTTAGATGGTTTATGCTGATTTTATTTAGGAGCATTCTAGCATGTAAACACCTCAACTGTTTTTACTACAAGCATAAGAAAAGACATGAAGTTATTGTTTTATCTGACATCTTTATGACATTTTCCATCACTGACAGTTTGGTTCATAAAATTCCATCCTGTTTTTTTACAATTCTCTGTACTTTATTTCACTTCTTCTGGTAATCCGTAAAAATATTTTGTAATCTAAGTTCCTTAAGAAGTGAAGTCCACTGATGTGAAGTCATCATAATTTTGTTATCCTAACTTGATCCTGAAGCATTGACTTTATATGAGAACTGGACTGACCCCCCCTACATTCCACACAGGAAGTAGCCGTTGGCTCCAAGAAGCCAAAATCCAATAGACTTCTATTGAGAAATAAACAGCTATTACTCAGTCATTATATTTGTCAGAATAATTACTCATCTTGATAATGTTCTAATTTTTTTTCTGTACAATATTGAAGTTATAAACCGACAAATCAGATGCCTATAATAAAATTGATTAAGAGATTTTGCCTGTGTTGTAGTAGTAGAGTTTGGACTTCGAACAAGTTCACTCCTGATTGGCTAAAGCAGTTTCTTTGGAGCTCCTTTTTCTTATGTTGGCTAGCTGTCCTAACATGTGCACACAAGGTATCAGGAAGGTAACATTAACCAATCCCTGCTTCTTGACATCATCTGGATCCAACATGGTGGCATCCATACTGTGAAAAAAATTGCGATTGAATTGACTTAATTAGGTTAGAGCTGGAAGTAAGCTATTTTTTATGACGGATGTCACAATCAGTTGATCCAGTTTTTATATACAGTTAATATCCAGAAATTCAGAATAAATGTATTTTGTTTGATACTGATTTAGACTGTTCTGTGCCATTCTCATCGAAGAAATTAGTGTTTTGCCACTCACTGTGCAAGTTTAAAAGGAGATGCAAGTTTAATTTAAGATAATTTTTTTTCACTTATTTTAATAGTGCGTTTTAGAAACTTCTCACCTCTGCTGCAGGATGCGTGTTTCAATATACCTGTATGTTGGAAGCACGTTTTTGAAGAGATTCTTTAAGTGGGCGTACAAGACGGTGGCGGACCCTTTGGTTCTGAAACACGATCCCTCCTCCCCGTTTTCCCACTGTTGAAGCCAACAGTGTGTGTTTTGTTGACCAAAGTTCCCACACTTGTTGGCTGCACCCCAAAGTCAGTGGAGTGTGTATGTGTGTGTTTGATTGCCCCTCATCACACCCCCTGAAAGTCTTTCTCATGGAAATTTGCAAGCAAATTGTGTGAACCCACGACCTATAAGTCTCTGTCTCATATAGACACACACACACAGCTGTCTGTTCGATTTCTAACTACCCAGACTGTCGAGTCATTCCACGGAAAAGGGGGGCAATCAGCAAGCTCCTCCTCTCCCAGTCCTCATCTCTACACTTCTTTCCTTTTATTTTAGTTTTTTGGCTTCACTCTTGTCATTTTTGGCTTTTACCATGGATATTTTCTACTTTCCATGTACTTTTCTCTACTTATGACTCGCCTGCCCCCTCCATCTCCATCCCTGCCTGCTCTCTCCAAGCCATCTGACTTGCCAGTGACCGCCGGCGACCTTTTTGCTGAATGTGAGAGGAGGAGGAGGCGAAGGAGGCAGATAGACGTAGGGCAGGCAGCGAATGACAAAGGAGCTAATTGCTTCAGATTATCCATGAAGTGTCTGCCTGCCTGTGAGGCTTACAGCCTGCTTCTGTCTAGACAGCACCGCCGAGGGAGGGAAGAGATCACAAGTCGCCCTCATGTTTCTGACAAGTGAAAATGGTTTAATAATTTCTGATGTCGCTCTTCTCTGACCAGCAAAACCCGGAAGTGAAGCCTGATGACATTTTTGGAGGACAGAAGTTTGCCCAGAACCCTGCTTTAAATTAGAAACTCTAAATACTTAATTTATTTTGGGCTGATTAAGAAAAACAACAAAAAAATAAGCCACTTATGTGTTGCTTTTTCAAACCAAACATTTAAACATTGATGCAATTTGTCACAAATTAAAATGTTTTTACCTTCCATAAAAAATGCATTATGTAAAACACAATGATGTATTTTAAGGTCTCTGTATATCAAGCAAAATTAGCTATGTTTGTATGAAAAGCATTTTTCCAGTCTTTTGTACAAAGATGCAAAACTTTGGTTCTTATAAATAATTAATAAAAAAAGTTGTTTAATTATGTTGATATTTTGTTTAGTCCTTTTTTACTTTAAACAGTTTGACCAAATAACCTGACCTCTTCATGCCTGAGTTCCCAATTATAAATAAAAAACATCATTATTTTTTTCATTCGAGGTGAAGCTAAAGGGGAGTTCTGGAATAAATTGAACATTGCAAATTAATTTTTGATTAATTAACTTCTATTTTGCAGCAATTCCAAATTTTATTGGAAAATATTAGAGTAAATAACAGTTTTTTTTATTTGATACAAACAGCTTTTTGTACCTATTACTGATTGCTGAAGCTTAGCTGAGGTTGATTTGCATGTTGCTTGAAAAATAGGTAAAGGTGTAATAACTTATGTTTGCGCAGGGCACAAATAAACAAACAAAAAAAGAGGAGCATCAGGTCATCAATGAAGCAGAACGACTGAAAGAACTTCAGGCTTCACTTGACTCCATTAAGGTCAGAGTTCATGGTTCAATGGTCAGAATGAGACAAAAATGGATCCAAAGAAGAGTTCAAGGAGAAAAATGCTGCTCCCAAACTATTGAAAAAAAAATAGGACTTTCTAGTGTCCTAGATTAAAAAAAAAAGCATTTTAGACACGATTCTATTTTTTTTCTTTTTTTAAACAAAAAATATGACATCACTAATTTCACCAAGCAAAAACCTACTTACTACAAGCTATTTATGAATCCACTGTGTTCTGATGTAAAAAATGTTAAAAATACATTATTTTTTATCAAAATTGTTCAAACCCAATGCATTGTGGTCTATATTCGCCAATATATAGAGCATCGATGCACACAGTTTTTTTCCAGAGACTTCTGGGAATTTTTTGGGGACTTGATTTTGGAATTGTAGATTCGGACAGCACTGCAAAATGGCGAACACACTATGTATATTTACATATACAATTTGTGTCTAGTATATATATATATATATATATATATATGTGTGTGTGTGTAGTATATATAAAAATATACAATTATTACTCTATTTATACTATATACATATATATATGTGTATATACACACACACACACACACACATATATTTAATGTAGTGAAGGAATTTATACACAGTGTTATATGTTACAAAAATATCTGGATTTTCCCTTAAAACCTTTAGACAAATATTCTGTTTCTGGACACCAAATACTAAAGAAAACCATACCTAGTGAAAGCTGTACAAATGTGTCATGATGGTAGAAAGTGGATTTACTGTAAAGGCTCTTAGTTTACGTCCTAATGATACCCCGGAACATCCCTGCACACACATATAGACGTCCTAAAGCACACACGCTGCCATTCCTCATTATTCCGTCCATCCCTTTGACCCATCTGTCTCTTCCAGACGCTCCCACCACTCCTCCTCTCTCCCCGTCCTCCCCCTCCCTCACACTGACCCCTTTTGTTCACAGCTATTGAGCGCTCTGGGAGGGGGGAGAGGCAGGAAGGGTCTGGTCAGCTGTTTCCCTGGGTGTGTGTGAGGGCGTCTGGACAGTGTGGGAATGCGTGTGAGAAAAAGTTTCAGACAAAGCCTGCCCGAGGCTCAGAGTGCGTGTGTCAGCCGGCGAGGACACACCAGCGCGTCGCAGGACATGTAGGACGAACATTTTAGAAGCAG
The DNA here is from genome assembly GCF_002922805.2 of Oryzias melastigma. Classification (NCBI taxonomy): domain Eukaryota; kingdom Metazoa; phylum Chordata; class Actinopteri; order Beloniformes; family Adrianichthyidae; genus Oryzias; species Oryzias melastigma. The sequence goes on along the minus strand of NC_050516.1, from coordinate 1,928,341 downwards.
CAATGCTTTCTTTTTAGTTTCTTTTTTTAATGTTTTCTCCTTTTTCTCCGCTTTGCCTTAAGAAGAGATCCTGGGGTTGTAATCGGTGGAATACGGGTGTTTTTGGTCTGAGCAAAGATCTTGTTCAGCACAGACTATGCAGCCTCTGTCAGGGACTCACAACCATGAAAACTGCATTCAGAGACAAGTCTGTGGTGAGTTTAAACTGTGCTTACTTCAGGCTCTGACTGTTCTTTATGATTCCCGAAGCAAAAAGTAGTACATTTGAAGTTAATTTTCTTTAGTATACTTAAATATAAGTATGGCTATTCTACTATAGACTATAAACTTGTGGTGTAGGAAGTATAGTAACTATATACTTACTCAGAGTCAATTGGAGCACATTAGGTTCAAAATATATAGATGAAGAGTAAACTTTAAGTATACTTTGTCACTTCTAGTATAGATTAAGACTTGAATAAACAAATTTTTGCCAAGAGTTGTTACTTGAAAAATCAAATAAGTCAAACTTTGATCAGTTTGGTCAAAATTTGAGTTTTTAAGCAAAAACTTGTCTGTTGGTTCTTAACTGCTTTAAAACAAAATCGTCTTATTTTGTTAGTAGCATCAAGGTAACCCTTAGCAAAAAGTATTTACAGTGGTGTACAGATTTATCAACTTAGTCCATTCATTTCCCCACAATCAATCTGTCAGAGTTGTTAATCAAATAGACCTATACCATTATAAAATCGTCTCAAAATATAATAAATCAACTACACCGATATTTGAAAATACCATTTGATTTAAGGTTAATTTTGCTATAATGTAAAAAACGATCAAGTGCCATCACAACACATATGATCAATCCGTCTTTACAGTCCAATGTGTGAAAATACTTTGAATTTTAGGAAGACGTGACCATACAGGCTGTATTATTGTTTTGATGTGGAAAAACAACAGTGGGTTGAACGTAATGAAACTAAAATATGAATGGATTGGCCATTAATTATTGTTTTTTTGTACACATATTTAATTCACTCTTGCAAGAAATACAAAGAATCTGGAAGACTTCAGCTGTACTGTTCAGTACCTAGGTATTTATCTCTGTGTCCATTAGTTGAATTTTTGGCTAACAGTGTCTTAGATCGATTCCAGGTCAGTGAATCGGATCGATCAACACGAACCAATGTCAACTATGAATCGTATCAGTAACCACAAATTATGAAATTAATCAAATCATTATTTAAATGGATCGTTACACCCCTATCATTGAAGGGTCCTACTTCGTCTATACTTAAAGTTTATTTTTTATATACTTTTTGTTTTAAAAACTATAATGTTCCAGTTTATTCTAAAGAAGTACTCTGTATACTTCCTACACTGCACATTTATTGTCAGTATACTTTCTATGCCTAAACCCAAGTATACTTCATGAAATAAACTTTAAGTGTACTACTTTTGCTAAGGGAAGTTATAAAAACTCAATAGATGTGGTATTCAACATTTTTGAAAGATAAGGTTTAAACAAAAGTCTTGATACATTTCTACACTTTCCAATGTTTTGATCACATTTCCTTCAGCTATTCTTGCATAGGACATTTAGTTTGTCGAGAGAGAAGCACCAAACCCTCCTCCCACGTTCAGGCCATGAACTTCTCAGATCCAAGCTTCGCTCTTGAACTGAAGATGAAAATGTGTTTGCTTGGCAAGAGTCAAACCTTCTTTTGAGTGCTGTGAGCCTTTCAGCTTTAAAGTTAGGATACAAAGGCAAAGTGTGCTGTTCAAGTCCATTTTGTTGAGGAGAACTAAAAGAGCCTGTTTGCTGTTTGACATGAAGCCATTCAGACTCTTAAGTTTATTGTGCAGAACAAAACACCGCTGCGAGATACAAGTGTGAATGTTAGAGAGCGAAATGTATAGAATATTCTGTATGACTCAGCAGGAAATGCTGACTGGAGTGGTTTGCTTTCACACTCCACTTTTGAGAGTGGACCATCTGCATTAAAGACAGCATTCCCTAAAACAACTGACCATGTTTTACACTTGAATGGAAAAACCTTGTAAAAACAGTGCTGGAAGGAACTCTTTATGATATCAATAATTAGTAGGGATGTACCAATACACTTCATGATTTCTTTCTTGGTTCAAATTTAAGTTTTCTTGTAATCAAGTAACAACTTTTAGTAGGAAAATATTAACCCTATTGTAATGTAATAAAACAAGAAATTCCTCTGAAATGTAGTATTGTACTATTTCGCCACTAATTGGTTCAATGGTGTATCATGCGTTTCAGTTTTAGATTGAGAATTGTGACATACCTAAAAACATATTGCCACATTTTTTCTTTGATTTTTGCTCAGATTCAGGCTTTGATCTTTTCAAAGATAAAACCTCAGAAGAACTTGGATGTTGGGTGGACATAGAAAGGGGCAAAACACTGGATGACCAAGTTATAGAAAAATCTTTGAAATTCGGTTAAAAGGAAAAAAAACTAAGAAAAATGTCACAATTTCTTACATGAACCAGGATCCTCCTTTCCTAACAGACCAGAGTTGTTTGGTACTGTAGTTTTCACACTTTCCTAGCTAAGTGGTAAACAAACTCTTGGGGGACTAAAGAGGCCAAGTATCAAACCAAAAATGGGTGGTCACATCACATTGAGGTTTCCACTGGAGTGACTCCATTTCTCACGTTTGGAAAAGTGAGGAAAACATCTCGGAGGATAAATCTAGGCAGTAACTGTTACATTAAAGTATTCATGTTTTGTGTCGGACGACTCACATGATCAAATGTTGATGCATATAGATGAGACTGTGGGAACCGAGCCTGTACATGTGTGTCGCTAGACTGCAGGTTGGTTTTTGTTCCTCCGTCTGACATAGCCCTGACCTCTGCCTGCTCCGTGTGAAAAATGATGTGTGTGTGCGCGGATCGGAGGGGGCGGGGGGGATTCTGAGCAGCAGTTGGTAGTCAGAGCAGACTGTTTCTAAACAAAGGTAGCCCTGTCTGTCTGGTTTGGCGTCTGGCCTTTGTGTGACTGACCTTTGCATGTCTAAAAACCCCTTTTATTTCCAGCCATAACAGAGTTAAAACACCGGCCTTGTTCCCATCCTGACATTTTAGGTTTTATTTCAATTTCTTCTCTCCTTTCCATTTGTTTTTTAAAAGGGAAATTTGTTTCCCATGCATTTTTACCTTGGGGCTTTAATTAAATAAGGTTCTTTTGTTAAATAAAGTTTGCTAAGTTTAATCAAAATCATAAAACATTGAGTCTATCTCTGGTTTTGTTTAATTAGAAAAGCGATGCAGTATATTTTTTTGGTTTGAAACTAACTTTTTCATAAAGACAATTTTAACTATTCTGCTTTAAACAATGCCCATTCCTAAAATAAGAATGTGTAACACTACTGTTTGGTGATAAAAGTGAGAAAATATGCTATTTTCAACATCGATACACAGATAAACAGGCTGATCCAATCATTCTGAGTTCAGATAACTTCTGTGGTTTGATTATCTGGATTCTTGTGGATTTTCAAATTACACACTCCCACAATGCAACTGGATGATGTCTTTTTTTTACATTTTACAATCTCTGCAACTCTGACATTTTCTCAAATAGCAGTAATTTTGAGAAACATCACACAACAAAAACTGAACTTTAAACACTAACATTTTGTCGTCCAGTCGAAACATTTTATTTCTTTATTTTGGATTGTCGTTCAACTTCTTTGTTTTTGTCTTTTTTTTTTTGCAGCCCAGCTGGAGTTTGTCCAGATCTTGGTGATCGTGGTTGTCATGATGGTGATGGTAGTGGTCATCACCTGTCTGCTGAACCACTACCGCTTATCAGCACGCTCCATCCTTTCCAGACACGCCCCCACACGCAGGAGACACCTGCCATTGGCCAACGTAAGTCACGTGACTCATCACACCTAAACTCCAGCTTCTTTCAGTTTGTAGTCTCACATAAGGTGATATGAAATGAAAAAAAAAGACTTTTTTTTTAAAGGAGGAAGCCACCTTAAAAAATGAAAGGCACAATTTAGAACTTTGTTAACCCTTTGACACCGGAGATCTCGCCAAACTAAATAGCACGCTTTTTGACAAACAATAACGAACACATCAGCTGATTCTGAGGCAAAAAAAGCAGCTTTTTATATCGACTTTACACCAAATCAGCTGATATATCGCATAAACACTTCACTATTGTAAAGTGTTACATGTCAGCAAAAGGCAAATTTTCTCCGCTTCACAATCGGCTGAAAACGGTTGAAGGGGTAACAGTTGTTGAAAGAATGTTGTGTTAAAATTCCAGCATTAAAGAGTTAAAAAATCTAGCTTTATTTGGAAAATGCCACTAAAATTGTGAAACAAAAAAGTGAACAAATATTAGGAGGAAGATATAAGAATAGCAAAAAGAAATGATATAAAAAAAACATTCTTAATATTTAAGAAATAAACATTTTTATGGGCAAAAATCAACAAACAAAAAAACAACAGAAAATTTGACTTTTTTCTTCATTTCTCACCTATTTTTAATGATAGTTTACAAAATTTAAGATATATTTCCATACATACAATAACACATCTAAGCTTGTAATTACACAGCAACCAAGCGGGCAGTCAGTGACTACATAGTTTTGATGTGACTGTCTGCAGCACAGAGGAAGGGAGTGTCTGTTTTCTGGGCTTGTCACACAGAGGAGAGTTTCCGATCAAAAAAGAAGAAATGGGAAGAACAGCGTGCAGACAGCATGCAATCACAGTGATGAAATGCTGCTGCGGGCTAATGCTCACATCTTGACTCATTTGTGCACTTTGGGCCTCAGTGTCCCGCAACATCTATTTCAAGACGCTCTAGCTTACAGTCCCTGCAACATATGACTCCACTCGTGCTTCCTGAATCACCTGCTCCTCAAAGCGTGTGTGAGTAAAGAATGAAGCATAAACTAGTACACACACTCGCCACACAAAGACCTTCTGATGAGCTCAGGGGAGTCAGTGTCCTAGTTAATTTGGATTAGCAGTCAGACACACTGACACACATAACGGGCAGACACGCATGCCTGAGTGAAGCCTGCGCACAGGTCCAGGAGCAGGTTCTGTTCAGCTCCAGCCCTGCAGATCAGTTTCACATCCGTGCGTTCTCTTGGCTGAAGTCAGCCCAGCTTACAGAAGAGCTGCTCTGATTTAAGACATGGCCTGAACTTCCATGATCACAGCTAGAACAGCCGTTTGTGGTCGTGTAACAGGAAAAGGTTGTGTTTTCAAAAATCAGCTGAGCCCCCTGGTGGCCAAAAGTGTAACTACTAAATTCAGAAAATCACCTTCTGCACTTTCTTTACTTGGAGTTTAAACATGTTCTGTTGGTTTTCAGAGACTTTTGACTAAACACATTTACAAATTGGGCTAAAAATATTTAAGTTGCATAAAGAAGAAATATATTTAAAATATGTATGAGTAAATGTTATTCTTAACCCCCTACTCCTGCAACTTTTTAGTTTGTAACTGCAAACTGATCTTCAGATCTTCCACTTCAATCAATCTATTTAAAATCAAAATATTGTGATTTTCTGTAACAGGAGGGAAACATGTGGTCCTCTGAGAGTCCAGCAACAAACAGTGGCCTGAGTGAGGTGAGGATCTTTTCTATCATACTCTTTTAGGATCAAAACATCTGTGCATTGCTAAGACTAAAATGCTTTCGTAAATATCTTTGGGGAAAACTGTTATGCTTCAAGCTTTTTCTGTTTTTAAGGTTATGATTAATTGTTGTTGTGCCCTAAATTTCACCTTTGCAGCTTTTTAAGAATTAGAAAGATGTTAAAATCGCCCCATGACAAACGTTTTTAGATCATCATGGAAGCATATTCAAAGCACAAATATTGGAGAAGATAAATGTCAATGTGCCAATATTAACTTGAATCCCCCTTTTTTTGGATTAAACGTGCAGTAACCTTATAACTATCACACCGGTAAAGCACCCGTTTTTCCCTAAACATTAAACCTCAATTTAATACTTAGTTACTTCAGTTACAGAAAGAATAATTTTCAGTTCAAAAAAATATATATTTCAAACTCTTACTTGTGTATTTATTTTGTCTTATTTCTTAATCAAAGCTCTGGATAAATACACCTGCACAGCTTTAAGATTGCAGCTGCAGTCATTGAGTGTCTGTTTGGCGCCCCCTGTGGTTGCAGCTGGAATGACATGCAAAACTGAAGTTGGAAAATAATTTAAAAACAAGATTGTACATTTTCTAATGCATTTCCACAGAATGGGGAGCAGCGTAGCAACACAAAAACAAAACAAATCTTTTGGTAAATGTTGACTCCTTTGATGTTTCATCCAGCACCAGGTGTATAACTCCAGACCGCCGGACCGGGGCGCCCCATCGTACCTGCAGCGAGACCCGCAGCACAACCAGTCCCAGCCTTCTCTTCAGTCCCAGCGCTTCCATCACACCTACGCGCCCACTCGGTTCCAGCCCACCTACCCCTACCTGCCCCAGAGCCTCATCGATCTGCCCCCAACCATCTCCCTCTCAGACGGCGAGGAGCCGCCCCCGTACCAGGGGCCCTGCACCCTGCAGCTCAGAGACCCCGAACAGCAGATGGAGCTAAACCGCGAGTCGGTCCGAGCGCCCCCCAACCGAACAGTGTTTGATTCCCACCCGTTGGACCCATCCAACGCCTGTCTGCAAGCCAGGTAACGACAAGCAACCTGGTGTGAACAAGGGTACAAATCGGGTCAGAATTGGCCTGTCTTGATTTAGCATGTCCTATATTGCCACTATTTTTGCTTTAATGTAGTTTACAAACATAAAAAGGAAACACAAGCTTTTTAAAGTGTGTGGCATCGCTGTGTTCTCACTGATTTTTCTTGCTTTGTCCTCAGTCTGCAGGCCCCGCCCCCAAGCGTCCATTCCGGCATCAGTGTGTTAGAGGCCCAGGAGGCCTTGTCCCGGCAGCATAAACAGGGTTCGCGGGGTGAAGGCGCTCCTCCCACTTACAGCGAGGTGATCGGGAACTACTACCAGCAGACCTCGCTGGCGTCCACCCACAGCCACCGGACTGTGTCGTCCTCACAAGCACCTCCGTCCTCGCTCATACACGGCCTCCTCCGGCCCCCTCCTCAACCCCAAGGAAGCACGGACAACAGGAATACAAGGAATGCAAAGGAGAAATCCCAGAAGCCTCAGCAGGTGTGACTATTCAGCGTTGCCATTTTTTTTCCCAGCAACCCGGCCTCCTTCAGCTCGCCACGCTGGTAATCATCAGTGGGAAAGGAGGCAAAAATGGTGGAAAGACTGGATTTGGAGCTCCAGCTCACTGGTTTATCTTTGGTCAACACCTTTAAGCCTGATCGCTCCGGCAGAGCACCGTCCCGGGACATCTGCTTTCCCAGCCTTCCTGAATGAGGAGCACTTGGGACGTCAGAAAAGAGGGAAACAAGAAGGCCGATGAAGACAAAACTCATCCCTCCTAAACAGTCATTCTAAATATTTCCTTGTTCCGTTTGTTTCTATAGAACTCTTGTTTGTCACTTTCACTCTCTCCTATGAAACCTTTTTAATCGTCTTGGTTCCTCAAGGATTGGTTTTCCTGTGATAATCCTCTCGCTGCTTGGAGTCCTTCAGATCCTCATTCACCTTCTCAGCTTCTGCATTCAGCTTCAGCTTGATCTTCAGGACAAGCCGGCGCTCTGCACTGCTCCAGTAAGAGTGTAGATGTAGTTAGCGTTGTCTAAAGTTAGACGAGCAGTTGTAGCGTGGCGGTGATCCGTCCTGGAGCTAAAAGCTCTGCCTTACATTGACCAGCTGATGCAGAAGGTGTCACTTAATTTTTTTTTTTAATTATTTCTAAAGAGGGTTTGCACAAAGAGAAGGTTAAGATAAAAAAGAAGGTGGAGAAAGGAGGAGTTTTATTTTTTTTTATTTGTTGTTTTAGTTGAGAAAAAGACACAAACATCAGTAATCTATTGGGGTGCCACATTTTTGGATTGAACATTTTGCAACATACATGTTGGAATGTGTGCGTATGGAGTGCATACACACGCATGTATGCAAACTGAGAGCGGAAAGCACGAATTTAGAGTTATTTATATAATTGCTGAAAAGAATTGCACTATTTTTTTAGTATGCGCAGATGGAACTCTTCCGAGAGACTTTTATTGTGAAGGAGCTCTGGTCATTGAGGCACAGAAAGAGATGAACGCGGTGCACGGCAGCGGTATCGTGGGGAGACTGACTTTGGTCCAATGGGCTCAGACCAACCATTACTTTACCATTGATTTGAAAGTGAAAAATCTTTGGTTTATGCAAATGTCG